>NW_005178809.1:583671-733931 GCF_000350225.1 Chondrus crispus
AATTGGATGATATTTTAACCCGGCGTTTTGGTTTGGAAGATATCAACAAAAAAACGTTTTGATGTTCTTTAAAAAAGCTTTTTCTTTAGGTATTCTCAAAAAGCCTGGAAAGGACGTGCAGATCTCACCAAGCTCCACCCTTCCAAAGCGCAGAAGTCAACTGCGGTGGCGAGAGTATCTTTTTCCATTTTGTTCAGCTCGCACAAGTCGAGAAAAATTAAGTTGAAAAGTGACCTCATATGAGGTCAAATGGCCTCATATGAGGCCATTTGTCACCTAGACACTAGGTACTGTACAAGCAACTTACCACTGCACTATTGGGCGACTCCGAAAAACATAAATTGTGTACACACAAATTTCCTTGTGTATGTGTGTCGTATTTTGTGCCTTGGCACGGAAATGCATGTGAACAAAAATTTGTGTAAGACACATTTAATGCCAATTCACCCTCAGTGAGGTGTCAGCACGTCGGCGGACGGATTGCGGTACCCCTTCACGCCCTATCCTATGATACCCAAATGAGAAATCTCCTCCTTGTTTTGCTGTTGCAACGCGCAAAAAGGCAACGCACCATCACTTTTCGTCACCGCCTCAACACGGAAGGGCGAAGACGACGAGACAGGCGGATAACAAGGAGTGCATTGCAACACCCCTCTACATCTCCATTTGCTAGTGGTAGGAGGGGTTGTTGCTGGGACGAAGGAGCCGCCGGCTTGGGGACAAATATCGGGTGCTGGCTCCTCGTCGGAGTCGGCAACATGAGCCATGTAGACGTTGGGCTGCGGGGTTGGACAGCGGCTGATACGACGGAGGGAAAGTGTGGAGGGAGGCCAGATCGAAATAGGAATGAGGTTGCCGAGGGGTGGGATGGGTTGATCGGACAGATCGCAGAGAAATATTTGAGCACATGGTATGATATAGGGTGGTATAGGTGGGTGCGGATGTGCGTTTGTGTCTGTGCACAAACAATTACATCGGGAGGGGAACGAAGAGCAAATCGGCGGTTTGTGTATGCACAAACACCTCCGACTCAATCAAAATCGGCGGATTTGCGCATACACAAAATGTGTTTTTATGTTTTTCGGAGTCGCCCAGTACATGTTAAGAAAACCACTTGCACTTCTCTTCTCATCCATTCCGCATTTATGCTGAAAGGCAATGGCATGAATCCATCGCGATTTAAAAGCGCTCAGATGAATACACCCGTATATGGCTGGGCTATAGCTAGAGCTAACAGGTACATCCTGCCATTCTAAACGAAATTAGTGCTCATCGATGCGGGACACCGGGCCGTTCTGAACGCGCTTCGTCATTGGAAGGACGGGAATCGGGGTTTGCGTTTTGCATTTCGACGTTATGCGCACTACCCCTCAGCATACAATACTCTAAGCGTGCACTACTCGGGAGTACAATACCTGTACAGTAACGGTTACACTGTATACTGTATACAGTGTAGAGGCATGAGTCGAATACTTTAGACATATGTGAAAGGAACAGATAAGAGTGTCCAAGTTCTTTGTTCAAACCACACGCACTTCGCAGCGTGCAACTCGCGAAATGACTTAGTAGTGAAGTTTCTCTTGGCAATTTTTGTACAGATATACTGTAATATGTACCAGCAACTGTCACGCCATTGGGCGAGCACCAGAACGGGCTCTAGACGACGAAGTTTGCTTGTTCTGCCTGAAAGTTGTTGCTCGTTATCGCGAAGCGTAATGCTACCTGAAGGCAGTATGTGCAATTAAATTTGTCCTTCCGAAGATGGGCATGCATCAGCCCTACGAAGACTTCCTTGAGACGAGGACTAAGCTTCCAAATTGCATTATTCGGAGCACTCACTTTTGACCATAAAGTTTTGTCGAGCTTTTCGAGCTGATAAAGGAGGATAGTGCAGTAAATGTCAGTGAGACGGACATACCATAAGTGTTTCTAAAGGACCGTAGACAGATTCTAACTTCAGAGCGCCGACGCGCAAGGGCTGTGACGGAGAATATGTTCTTTGACGTGCTATCAACAGTCAATGCGTACAGGATTCTTCCGTCCATCGGGATTCTTGTACATATGTGCAAAGTATTCCTCGGTGGCAGAGAGTAAAGGGGCTGTCACGACACTAATTGTCACTTAGCCGCATTGGTCCCCCGCGTCAATGCCTTCACTTCCTTGGGTGTGAGGTAGCGAAAATCTCCTCTCTTTAGAGACCCCAGATGAACAGGACCAAAACTTTTTCGACTTGCGTGAAACACTTGGAGTCCGACATGTTCAAAGAGTCTGCGGATTAGCCGGCGTCGGCTCTCGCGTACTCTTACTTCCATGCGGGTGAGAGTTTTGTTCACGCCTAGAGCAAGTTGCACTCTCTCTGAACCAACAATTTGGACATCCTGCGCATGGGAAAATACAAGTGGGGTCCCAACACCAAGAGATTAGCAAGTTAAGAACGTGAAGCTTGGGACAAACCGTCTGAGAGTAAAACGGAGTGAAAGGAGTGCTCAATGCGCAAACAAGATGCGAAAATACATACCGCTGCAAGACATTTTGACAGCTCCCCTTTCAGGTGTACACCACGCCGTAGTGCATCAACAGCCGCGTTACTCACTGCTCCTTCACAATCAACACGCCACTCCTTGACGTGACGATTTTGCGGACTAGATTGCATCGGAACTTGGCCTCGTTCATTGGTCAAGATGACAATACCGCTATGTTCATCATCAATGCCGCCTACGGTAATGAGTCCGTTTCGTTTCTTTGGCGGAATGAGATCCATAATGCTCTTTCTATTCCCGTCTCTGGGAAGTGACAAGTAACCTGTCGGCTTGTGAACTGCCATCCAAACAGCACGGTCTTGTAGAGTAAGTTCCTTACCATTCACAGTAATCCGATCTTTGCGAGAGTTCACAAGCGTGCCTTGACCTTTCACAATACGACCGTTGACGCGAACCTTTCCCTCCGCAATGAGCTCCTCAGATTTTCTTCGTGATGCCACACCCAGCCGACTCATCACCTTCTGGAGCCGTTCTGCTTCGCCAAGATCAACACGTGGCCTGCGATCTAGGGAAGTCTTCGGACCGTGGCTTGCCTTGAGAGGAGAACGGCGTCTCTTCTCTGGATTCTGCCGTTTCCAGGACGCAGAGCATACTAGTGCAGGGCGATGCGAGACTGCTCGGGCTGGCAGACTGTGTTTGAGGCGTTCAACTGGAAGAGCGAGTGAAAACGCAACGCCAAACATAGCGTTCGGGTGGCGAGGCTGCAGAAGGAAGAAAAGACGTTCTGGAGTGAAGCAGCCTGATGAAAGACGCACGTTCAAGATGCTCTATCGGCTGTCTGGCATGGATGATTTCGAAGCTAGCGGTCGACGTTGAGAAGTCGTAACCAACCAGAACATTGATCGTTGGTCAGGCACCGCAGGAGCTCGTAGAAAAGAAGCTACGAACGCTTTACAAAGCGGATCACAAAAAGGATCTCAAAAATACGTTTTTGTCTCACTGTAATGGGGGTCTCACTCAAACCGAAAGTCATCCTGTACAGTATATGTGCAGGTTTTGCACAAACAGTGCATGGGATATCAAATGCGCTACTACAATAAGCAGGGTCAGCAACCAACAGCTCACATGAAACAACTACTGTACTGTAGTGAACTAGGAAAGTTACAGAATTGTTAGTCTCGGATTTCCCATATCCCTGTGCTCCTTTTTTATGACGGTAATTTTGTGCCCCGGTCGGGTTTTTTTGAACTTTCTTCCGTTGTAGAAGGCGCAGTCAGCCCGAAGTAGTGCCGTTCAACACAAAACAGTGTTCCGGTCAAGTAGATATAGGTCTCCTTCTGAACTGGGGAGTACTTCCGGCGTGGTGTCTGCTCAAAAAATGAATTGTGGACCGGGGTTTGATACGGTCCCAAACATCTCAAAACTCACACAAAAAGTCTCGAAAGTCTCACTGTGTATGAGATTCACACATAAATTGTGAGACGTCAACCTTTCGAAGAGCATTTTGTTGATTGTTGTGTGAATGTTGTTGACGATTTGCGAGACTCTCACTTCCGTGGAATGTGACGTCTCAAAAATGCACTATTTTAATCTCAAACATCACATTAAGTGCACAACGTCTACCAAACAGCCTTGTTTACGGGTAGTCTACGGGGTCAGAAACAGAGAGTTGGGGCGGTTATTCGCTTCAGCGTGAACTAGATGGGTTTACACGTCTTCTTGGCGTTCTTGGCGCAGAGTCGAATTCCCTTTTATGAGCTGCTGTGGGAATGTGACGCTTCAGCGTGGGGCGCGAATGCCACTCTATCCAGCAGCTACTACATATCGCTTGCCTACACGTACAGCACCACTGGACTTGACGGGAGCCCTTTCTTTTCGTTTTAGGTTTTCCGTCCTTAGTTCCGCGCTTCACCCAGCTGCATAGAACGCAGTAAGTCGGTTTCCCGTGCACCTTTTCGTGACGCAAGCTTTTGTTAGTCTTCTTGCCTTGTGAATTCCAAGGTTGTACTGCTCTGAAGCCTTTCTTTTAAAAAAAGGAGTGAGTTTGGTGACATATTCATTACAACCGTTCTCATTGTCCTCAGAGCGGGTGGATCCTATTTTTTCCTCCCATTCTTGAGCGAGTCGTCTCGCGAAGGATCCGAAAGTGTCACACTTTGTAACTTTGTGTCGTAGCGAGGCGTATCCTTCAGTTCCATATTGTTCATTGACAGAAGGCGGGAGAATATTTCTCTGCCTTGCAAGAGAGAGTCTATATATCACAGCTGCATTGCACATTTGCATACTTAGCAGCCGTGCAATAATAGTTATTACAGGGTTCTCACTTATATTCGTTCTGGCCAACGTCTTCAGATACCTGGAGATAACATCTGCGCCTCCCTTTAAGTTGTTCCAGAATACAGCTGGGGTTGTGGTACAACGACCGATCCGCGGTCGGTGTACAGTAGGAGCGGCCGCGCGCAGCGAGCACGGGGCACCGTGGCCCACGTGTAATACGTATGATTACCGAACGGGCGCAGCAAGTGACAGGTGTACGCTTGGGTACACGTGTAGTGTAAGGAACCGTGTGGGGATAATGCCCGCGCAGTGTAATGCAAGCGCGTAGTGTGAGGATTCGTGCGGTAGTGTAATGACGGCGCTAGATTTTCAATCGCGTACAGTACCTGGTCCACAGTAAGTGACAGGTACTGTATTGGACAGGTGTCCCGGGCGTCCCTCTGAGGGGTTAAGACCTGGACACCGTCCTCGCAGTAAACACGGGGGGCAGACTTGCCCCCCTCCCTTTCGCGCCTACGTACTGCCGTTTCGGTATTCTCTCGCGCGTTGGCTTCTAACCCGTTACCGGTCGTCTCCGATCTAGCACCTCGGGACGACTGCGCGTAACCGGCCAGTGTGCCACTCCCTTTTCGCAAGTCCGACCGTTCGGTAACCGCGCGCCGCGCGTCTCGCGTCGCGAGCTCCCTCGGCTCATCCTCCGAGCCTCTCGCCCGCTAGGGTTTGAGGAGAGTTGTACCACATTTTGGTACTCTTGTGGAGGGGTACAACTCTCGAGGTAGAGCCGCGCGCCTTGACGCCCGCTCTGCGCAGAACCGTACGGACGGAAAAGGTTGAGAAATCACCGGGTCGATCGCGAAGCGTATTCGACAATGAACCGACCGGATCAAGGGGCAGACTCCGCCTCCGGGCGTCTGAGCACCCGCAGTGGCAGTGGCGCACCGCGCCCCCGGGTGGAGAACCCGGAAGCCCTGCTGCGACCGCCACCGCGACCGGGCCGCACGCGAGCGTCCGCATCGGATGTTACGCCGGCCGGGTCGGCAGGCACTGAGAATCGCGTCCAATGGATGGTCGACGCGATTCAGCCGCGCATCCAGGCCTGGGTCGAGGAGTTCCTCGCTACGGAACTCCCCCAGGTAGCGCGCGTATGCCTCGACCGAACGGTGCCCGCTCTCGTGGACGCGCACGTACGCAGCGCGATACCACCGCTTTTGGACGAACTTCTACCCGCTCAAGTCCAATGCGAGGTGGTGACCGCGCTCACCACTGTGGATGAAGAATCCCCGTCCGGCACGGCTCTAAAGGGAGCGATCAGCTCCGCCGTGGCCAATCGTCTGGCCACGACCTTCGCCGGAGCAGGAGTCGACGCACGCGAGCAGCGCGACTCAACCGCTCCGGATTCTACGCTAACGCACGCTGAACCGATCGGCGCCGCACCCGGGATCGGTACAATGGCCCCTCACCCGGAGGGTAAGACCATTTACCTCCCACCAATTTATGGTGCTACAGGAGGGCCCACAGAAAATGGCCCTCCCGTACTCGCCGATACGGCTGGCCCCCGCGGGACAGAAAACCGCCTGGGGCGCTTCGCGACAGAAAAGCGACAGCCGTATCGGTCGAGCAGAAGAAGCGCACCCGGCGCTCAAGGCTACACCTCGGAGGGTACAGAAAACCCCTCCGAGGAAGAAGACACAAGACGTCGCCACAGGGCGACGCGCAAGAACCGCGACGGACGCTACGCGCGATACCGCGATGCCGGGGGGGTCGGTTACCCCTCCGATGATAACCGCGAAGGACGCTATACGCGATACCGCGATGCCGGAGGAGGTGGATAACCCTCCGATGACGAGGACACCGAGTCGGACGGATCGCGCAGAGGCGACCGCAGAGACCGCAATGCGCGCGACCGACGTCGGTTCCGGCGAGAAGGCTCCGATCCGGAGGGCTACAGTAGCCCCGGCGGAGAAGGAGACCGCCATCGCAGGGGCAGAGACCGCCGGTCTGCCCCGAGGCGGGATCCGAAACGGTTGCCGGTGATCAGGCCGCTGAACGACCTGTTCACCAAGGCCGTCGACTACCGCACGTATAGGCTGGAAAATCGCAGCGCGCGCTACGACGCGAGTACCGCGCGGCGAGTTAACCGATATCGGAAGAAGTTGGACGTCCAGCTGAGAACCCACACATTCGGTGGTCAAGATCCAATCGCGGTGCTAGGATTCCTCGCGCGCTTCAAGATGGCCTGCGACCACAATGGGGTCAGCGAAGGCGCGGCCGTATGGTGTTTCCAGTTCTATTTGACTGGGCAGGCTCACGCCTTGCTCCAGTCCAGGCTACACGGGAACACCATGGCGGTCGATGCGGAGCAGCGCGATATGCTCGAAACCTACGCGGAAGTTATTAACTTTTTATTGCGCACGTACGCGACCGACGAAGTTATTTCCGAAGCGGTCGGTGATGTCACCTCCTTCCGTCAGAGCTCTAATATGACGGAGGAGGTGTACAGTAACCAGTTGTGGGACAAGGCGTTGCGCTGCGGAACCGTATTTTCGGACAGGCGCCTGAAGTCCCTTTTTGTTGAGGGACTTCTGCCAGCGACGTGCGCGCAGGTGCGGAATTATCTCGCGACGCATCCGGGCGTGGACTACCAAGCGGTGGCACGCTACGCGCAAGCGATAGGCGAGACGCACCGCTCGGCTCGAAGACAGGCGACCTCCTTCGCGTCGCCTCAAGCACCGTCCGA
Organism: Chondrus crispus; assembly: GCF_000350225.1. Lineage (NCBI taxonomy): Eukaryota > Rhodophyta > Florideophyceae > Gigartinales > Gigartinaceae > Chondrus > Chondrus crispus. The sequence goes on from NW_005178809.1 coordinate 591,166, forward strand.
CTCGGTGAGAAGATTCACGCGCAACGCGCGGACAAGGCCCGTGCTGTCGGTCGAGTCCCTGTCTGAACTCCCGACAGCACGCGGAACCGAAACGGAGAAGATACTGGCGGTGACGGACCAGTCGGCGACGCCGAGCTCGCTTAGCTCGCCGCCGACTAGCTACCATCCGTCACCTGCCTCGTCCCCGGCGGGCGCGCCGATGGCGCCCGCCCAACACGGTAACGCGCGCGCACATCCGTACGGAAGGCCAGTACAGAACCAGCGGGTCCGGTTCTTTAATCAAGGATTACCTGGACCCCCGCCGTGTCGGTTCTGTCTGGACCTGACCCACCGACAGGAGCAATGTCCTGTGGTGGCGGATAGCGCGCTGCGTTCGAAGCTTTTGCAGGCCCGCGAGGCCAATTATCAAAAGCTTCGGATCCGCCAAGGTCTCCGCCCGGGTTCGCCGTTCGAGCGCCAACCGCCGACCGCGTGGCGAAATTCGCGTGCGCAGGCTCCCACGGGCATCAACGTGGTCGAGCCGCGCGAGGCCGTCCAATCGGAAGAACCCGCGCTACCGCTGACGGACAAGGGGCCGGAGGACCTTGGGTTGACGGGGGAAGCCGGGGAGGACGCGTAGAGGCGTCGACGATCCTCCCCGTGCCAAGCCTCAATAAACAAGGCACCCCGTCGACCGCTTCGGTACGCGCGCCATCGCAGAGCCGAACGGACGAAGCGGCAATTTGCTTCTTCAAGAAGCAAAATTATAAGGTCACCGCAACGGTCGGGCAACGACGCGCGATGATGCGCGCCATCACGCCGGTTCTAGATTCGGGCGCCGGCCCGAATCTAATCCACCTACGCTGTGTGGCAGAACCGTGGCGCGCTGCCATCCAGTCCGCGCGGAGCCCGCCGCTCATCGACGCTTCGAATAGGTCGATGAAGGCCCTCGGAGAGCTCAAACTGTACGTCCGGATTGGTGAGTTCGTCGCGCGCGTGCCGTTCTTGGTCGTCACCAACCTCGCGGTGGACTGTATCCTCGGAACCACGTTCCTGGATCGCCACGTGAAGGCGATCCTGCCACCGCAGAGGAAGGTGCTGTTCCATCATGCGCCGTCCGTAGCGCTGACGGGAGTCACACCCTCGAGGCACGACCGCAAGATGGCCTCGAGGGGACCGTCGCAGCAGCTCCCGCAGGAGGAAAATTCGGCCGACCGGAAGCGCGCGCAGTTCCCGACGAACGTACCGTCACGGAAAATTCGCGTGGTCAAGGGGGTCACGATACCCCCGATGACCCAAGCGATGGTACGCGTCGCAACACCGGTTGGGGGGCTTTGCTTCCTGCAAAACCACCCCAAAACGGCGCATAAGAATTTATGCCTGATGGCCCAGGGGGTCATGGACCTCTTCCCGGGCGAGCCGTTTACGGTGCTTGTTAGCAACTTCGGAAGCCGCGCGGCCCACGTCCCCAAGCATACGGTTGTCGGTCTCGCGTTGCCATCCCCCACACACATCCTGACACTTGGCGTGCCGGTCCCCGGAGAGGCCGACGCTAAGGAAGGGGGAGGGAACAAAAATAATTCCTCGACCGCTACGGAGGAACAAGCGCGACGCGAACAACCAGTTACGGACGAGAGCAGAAGACAATCCTCCACCGCTACGGAAGGATACGCGCGTCGCAAAGAATCCGCTACGGACGAAGGCAGGATTAATTCCTCACCCGCAGGGGAATGTGCGCGACGAGAAGGACCCGTTACGGACGATGGCAAAATTAAATCCACCACCGCCACGGGAGGAGCGCGACGCGAAGAACCGGAAACGGACGACGCCCACAGTGGCAATCCCGCTAACGCGGATGAGCGGACCGATACGGACGCGGAGAAGACCCGCTCGTGGGAAGAAGACTTCCATATTGGTGCAGAAGACAGTACCGTCCGGTCGGAAATTATGGACATGCTGTCCGAGTTCAAGGACATGTGGTCCGGCCACTTGGGTAAGATCGATGCTACGAAGCATCGCATCGAGCTGAAGCCCGGTGCGAAGCCGATCTACCAAGCACCCTACCGAGCCGGACCCATCGCGCGCGAGAAGGAGAAGAAGGAAATCGACCGCATGCTGCGCACGGGAGTCATCGAACCGACATCGGCCCAGTGGGCGAGCCCCGTGGTCTTCGTCCCTAAAAAGGACGGGACCATGCGGTTCTGCGTGGACTACCGCAAGCTAAACGACGTTACGGTTCGCGACTCCTACCCACTACCGCGCATGGACGAATGTATCGACTCGCTCGGCGATGCCACTGTCTTTACCACGCTAGACTGTAATAGCGGGTATTGGCAGGTGGAGATCGCCGAGGAGGACCGCGATAAAACAACGTTCGCGTCGCATTCGGGCCTCTACCGCTTTCTACGCATGCCGTTCGGTCTCAAAAACGCGCCCGCGACATTTCAACGAGCGGTCGACATCATCCTGTCCCGCGTGAAATGGGAGACGGCGTTGGTCTACCTTGATGACGTCATTGTCTACTCGCGAACCGTTACGGAACATATGGCACACGTGCGCGAGGTACTACGCTTGCTACAAGACGCCGGCGTATCGCTAAAACTATCGAAGTGCGCGTTTTTCGATACGTCGGTTACCTACCTGGGTCATGTTATCCGACCGGGACGGCTGGAGGTCGAGCGTCGCAACGTTGTCGCGATCGAGCGGGCGCGCGCGCCAACTAACCAAACGGAGCTACGGTCCTTTCTCGGTATGTGTAATGTCTACAGGAGATTCGTCAAGGGCTTCGCGAAGATCGCCGCACCGCTTAATCGGAAGACCGGCAAAAATCAGCCCTTCGAGTTCGGGGTCCTATCCGATGCGGAATACGAAACATTTGAGGCGCTGAAGAAGCGCCTCGTGTCACCGCCAATTCTCGCGTTGCCCCGTTACGGTCAGAAGTACACGCTGGACACCGACGCGTGCGGACACCAAGTGGGCTGCGCCCTTTTACAGGAGCAGCCCGACGGGTGTCGCCTACCGATCGGATACTGGAGCCGCGCGCTAACAGACGCGGAACGCAACTATACGACCACCGAGAAGGAATGCTTGGCCGTAGTGTGGAGCATTCTAACGCTACGGCCGTACCTGTACGGAAGCACGTTTAATCTCCGCACAGATCATGAGGCCCTGCGCTGGGTCCTCAATCTGGCGGACAGTTCCGGGCGGCTCGCACGCTGGCGCCTACGCTTGGCGGAGTACGACTACGACGTACAGTACCGCCCGGGCGTCAAGCACCAACTCGCGGACGGCGTCTCGCGCCTACGCACCGACGGCGGTCACACCGCTCCGGTCGATGACGAGGTCCCGTGCTTCGTTGTCCAGTCGCAGGAAGGCAGCGAGCCCCTCCTGGACAAGGTGCACTGGGACCCGACACAAGACCGTCCGGACGGATTTCACGCGCTCGCGGTAACTCCCGAGGAACGCGACGTGGCGTCCATCTCGGTTGAGGATTTCCTACGCGAGCAGGCGGACGACGCGTTCTGTCGCGTCGCTGCCGAAACGGTCGGAGAGCCTAGTTCTAAGTTTGACGTCGACTGCTACGGTTTCCTTGTAAGGAAGTCCCCGCTCGATGGGACCCTACAACGCGTGGTACCGAATCGGTTACGCCCCCGGGTACTGTACCTGGCACACCATCCGAGGTTAGCCGGTCATCCGGGGGGAACGCGCATGTACTACACCCTGCCAAGGGAGTACTACTGGCCACACATGGCCAACGATGCGTTTGCGACCGTACGGAACTGCGCGTCGTGCGCTGCTACCCGCGGGACGCCTGTCAAGAACCAGAAGGATCTCAAGCTGTTCCCCGCGGCGGGCCCCATGGAGTTTGTCGCGATGGACCTCCTGGGCCCGCTGCCCAAGACCGCGCACGGGAACCAACACGTGCTGGTTATTACCGATCGGTTTTCCAAGCTTACGCGCAGCATACCGCTACGGACTACCACCGCTTCGGTCGTCGCTAATGCGTTCCTAGACAACTGGGTCTACGTCTACGGAGCGCCGCGCTACGTGCTCACCGATAACGGTCCGCAGTTCGCTGCTAAATTCTTCGATGCGGTATGCGCCCTCCTGGGGGTGAGGCATTATCTCACGACGGCCTACCACCCCCAGACGAATGGGCAAACCGAACGGTTCAATCGCACGCTGGTGCAACGTCTCCGACATTACGTGGAGGAGCACCAGCGCGATTGGGACGACTACGTGCAGCCGCTGACCTTCGCGTACAATACGCAGGTCCACCAGTCGACGGAGACCACTCCGTTCGACCTGGTGTTGACGCGGCCACCGTCTGGATTGATCCTTCCCGGAACTGTACCGCAGGGCGCGGGGACCCATCTAGAGGACCCGCGTACCCCGTTACAGTACAAGAGGGCCACGCTGCGCAAGCTCCGCGACGCTCTCGACCGCGCACGGATGAAACTTACCGCTTCGCAAAAGCGGTACAAGGACAATTTCGACAAGAAGGTCCGCTTTCGGCCGGTCGTCAAGGCGGGCGACTTCGTGTACGTGGACCGCCCGCCACGTCCGTTGACAAGCGTCGAGCGCCGCGCGCGTGCGCGAAGTCCGACCGATACGGACGACCTCTCTGTCAAGCTTCTACCCAAGACAGAGGGTCCATTTCGCGTGCGCTCCGTTACGGACACCACGGTCCTGATCGAACAGGACGGCGTGGAGAATCGCGTGAGCATCGACCGCGTGACGAAGATGCCACGCGGGCCGGGGGATATCGTCACTCCCGCAGTGTCGACCGAATCGGAAGTCCCCGCAGCCGCCCCGAGCGCGGAGTACGTCGTTGACCGCATCGTCGGACACCGTACCGCGCGGGGCGGGATCCAGTACAAGGTCCGCTGGTATGGATATAACGCCTCCGACGACACCTATGAGCCCGCCGATGGGCTCCCGCAACCGTTTATCGATCGGTATTGGCGCACGCGCCAACGCGGAGAACCTACGCAGGCATAACGCGACGCTTCGCGGCTTCACACCGAACCGCTCGGACGCTCGTGTTCACACGCGCACCACTACAGGATCGAACCGACAAGGGGGCGACGTTCATCGATGGTTTCCGACCCAAAGCCGTCCGATTTGCGGTTTTCCAGTGTCGGTGCCATCGGCTCCGTCTCGCCCGCGCGCGTGCAATACCGTTCGCGGAACCGGGCTACGATTTTTATTTACCTTAGGGGGGGGAAACGTAGCCCGAAGTACGATTTAATTGCGCAAGTTGGCGAGGAAGAAGAGCACCGATAATCGGTTTCGTTTAATCCGGGCAATGCCCCTACTGTACTACGTAAGGGAGGAGACGCTCGGCAAGCCGGTGTCTAGAAGTGGCGCGAGCGCTTCGCCGAGGGCGCCGGTTCGACGTCGTCGGGCGCGGGGCGCGAGGCCCCGACTGTCGACGAAGACATTGGGGGCGCCGCCAGGCGTTGGCTCACCACCGCAAGGACGTCCTGTACGGAGCGCAACTTTGCGTGATGCTCGGCACGCTCGCGCGTCGCCGCGGCAGAGGATTCCTGTAACACCGCGACGGTCTTCTCGAGCTGCCGAACCCGGAGCATCCAATCGCGCGCCTGCAGTAGCGCCGCCTCGACCGAGGAGGGGGCGTCCGCCCCCTCAAAGGAGCAAGCGTACTGCAGTGCCGCGAGCGCGGCCTCCTCCCGGAGGCGCTCCGGGGGAACTCGACCGAGCGGTTGACTGGTGGGAGGTTTCGGCATCGTTGCTGGTCTCGATACGGTTTCGGCCCCGGTCACCGCGCTTATATGCTGAGTGACCGGGGGTGGGTCCGAAAATCCCGCCTCACCGACCGGACGCCTTAAGTCGCGCCGCTCCTGAGCGATCCCCTTTGGCGAGTCGCTCTGGATGGAGCCCACACGAGTGGACCCCCCGGGAGCGGGTAGCGCGGGCGTAGCGACAGGCGCCACCGTATCGGCAGCGATCGCGAGCGAGGACCCACCACCGTCATCGGCCGGTGCCTCGTAAAGGCCTTCCGCTTCAACGGTTCCGTATGCTGCGTCGTCACCGACCGCGCCCGCTTCGTCGCTGACCCAAGGCGGCATGTCTAACGCGCAGCCGCGGGCCCAGCTGAACCATACGAAGCCCGGCCGGCCGGTCCAATCCAGACTTGCCGTGAAGGTCAGTAGCTGTTCCGCGCGCGCCGCGTCGTACGCGGTACCGTCGAGAATTTCCTTGACGCCGACCGAACGGATGAGGGCAATCAGCCCCACCGAGAGGCGGAAGAGCACGCCGCGCTCACCGAGCGGCTCGTCTCGCCTCGCAGCCAACCGGGGGTCGGGGCACCTCGTGAAGAACGGCAACCCCTCGCGGGCAGCCCGAAGGAAGCACAACAACGCGAGTACCGCCCATTCGGACAAGACGATCGCGCGCACAAGCGTGCGCGTACGTTCCGTTTCGGCTGACTCCGCTCGACCGCGTGGCAACCAATGCGCCGCGACGTAGGCCATCGCACTCGGCGTCGGCACGCAAAGGTGCTCCGGTGCCTCGAGGTCCGGCCAGTCCGGAGGGAGCGAAGGATACAGGCCTCGCCGCGCTGCGCTGGGCACCGAGAAAAACTCGGTGTTGTGCCACATGTGGAAGAAGTCATCTGCACGGCGCCAGCGCAGCCGACTCTCCCGCGCAGCGTCCTCGCCCCACCGGCCGCGGTCCGCGATGCTGTACCAGTTGTCGAAAGGGCGCGGGAAGGCCACCAAGCGGATGTCCGGCACGACGCCATCGTAGCGCCTGTACCGACCGAATAGGTTGAGGAGCGTGACGTGGTACCGCTCCTCGCCACCGCACCGGACGTAGAGCAAGTCGCTGCCACCCGCGGCGGGTGTACGGCACGGCACGTGTCGCCATCGGGCTTGCCAAGCGCCCGCCCGATTCTGCTGCGCCACGCTACCCCGCCCGGACGGAGTCACGATGGCATGATTCGCAGGGACTGCCTGGAATCGCGCCGAGTCCAAGAGGCGGCGCCGCACGTATTCGTCGACCGTCACCGGGGGCTTGCGACCGGAAGCGCGTCGCCGGGCTCGCCGCCGCCGGTGGTCCATCGAGGACCCGGGCAGCAGCGACCGGACGGACTTGACGCCACTTCTCAGCCAATTAGGCGCGCTGGGGGTCGTGAAGGCCCGCCCGAGCGGTAGCGCCGACCCCCGCTCGGCTCGCGGCGAGAGCAGGACAGCCGGCGGTGCCAGCGTCTCGCGCACAGTACCGAAATCGGCTCTTGGCGACGCCGTGCCCGCGGCAGGCAGCGGCGACATGGGAGGGGGGGGTAGTACCGCGGGGTACGCCGGACCCGCCTCAACCGTCCTTGGAGCCACACCCTCGGAGGGCAGCGGCGAGGGCCAGGTCGGTCGTTCTTCTATCGGTGGCGCAGCGACCGGATCGGACGCATCAGCTCGCGAGCGCGTCGCGGGCTCGGCCAAATTGGTGGTCGACTCTGTTCCGCCGCGGCGAGCGCGCTGCGGCTGAAACGCGAGAGTCGACCCGGGTAACGCCGGAGCCCTCCCGGGGCTCGACGGCGCACCGATCGGAAGCGCGTCCACGGGGGTGTTGCTGTGGTCCATGGTCGGTCGTGGGAAGAGTTGGGATAAAGGAATGTCGTCGTCTGGGAAAGGATTGGAGGCTTGTTGGTGAAGTGTGAGGGAGTGCTGTGTTGGAGTTGGTGGTTCTGGGGGGTTCGCGTGGGAGGAGACAGAAGCCGCGCTATCCGAATCGGACGATATACCCGACTTATATACCGTCAGGTCGGTGAAGAGCCACGAGGCGTGCTCGTCCGCGCGAAGAGGCTTCCGTCCGGTCATCGCACGCACAAGTTGTGGAAGAGATCGAGGGGACCGCTGGGAAGGAAATGTGGTCGCCACGAGGATGTGGCGACAGATAAGGAAGGGGGTCTGTGGTACAACGACCGATCCGCGGTCGGTGTACAGTAGGAGCGGCCGCGCGCAGCGGGCACGGGGCACCGTGGCCCACGTGTAATACGCGCGATTACCGAACGGGTGCAGCAAGTGACAGGTGTACGCTTGGGTGCACGTGTAGTGTAAGGAACCGTGTGGGGATAATGCGCGCCCAGTGTAATGCAAGCGCGTAGTGTGAGGATCCGTGCGGTAGTGTAATGACGGCGCTAGATTTTCAATCGCGTACAGTACCTGGTCCACAGTAAGTGACAGGTACTGTATTGGACAGGTGTCCCGGGCGTCCCTCTGAGGGGTTAAGACGTGGACACCGTCCTCGCAGTAAACACGGGGGGCAGACTTGCCCCCCTCCCTTTCGCGCCTACGTACTGCCGTTTCGGTATTCTCTCGCGCGTTGGCTTCTAACCCGTTACCGGTCGTCTCCGATCTAGCACCTCGGGACGACTGCGCGTAACCGGCCAGTGTGCCACTCCCTTTTCGCAAGTCCGACCGTTCGGTAACCGCGCGCCGCGCGTCTCGCGTGGCGAGCTCCCTCGGCTCATCCTCCGAGCCTCTCGCCCGCTAGGGTTTGAGGAGAGTTGTACCACACAAGTGTCCGGTCGGATGGCAAGGAATGTACAAGGGAAAAGATAAGAAACCTGTCTGTCGGATGGAGGTAATATGTGATGACCGTTTGTATATTTGGCATGTCATGTTTGGGAGTCCGGGTTCTAAAAATGATATCAACATTATGCACCAAAGTCCATTGTTCAACTCTATCAGGACAGGGGCATGGCCCCCGATCAGACCCGAAACAGAGGTAGCTGGGATGAAACTGGATTGGTATTATTACCTTACAGATGGGATTTACCCGCAGTATAGAATCTTCATGTCATCAAGAAGTGAGCCAGTCACGAAGAAGGAGAAGCTATATTCTTCATACCAGGAGGGAACACGTAAGGCAGTCGAAAGAGTTTTCGGGGTTCTTTTTCAACGCTTTCGATTACTGTACCAACCCTCAAAACTTTGGTACAAAGAAGATATGAACTCGATCGTGAGAGCGTGCTGTATTTTACACAATAAGATTGTCAAGAGTAGACTTCATACTTACAACGGAACGGCAGCTTTGAGGTTTACAGATGAGGAGACTACTCTTCCAAGTGATATTCAAATTGTATCAACAGGAGAAGGAACTTATGAGCAGGCAACGTTTTGGCGCAAATACATTGATCCCATTGAGAAAACTACAGAGCATGTGAAACTGAAGAATGCGCTCGCTGAGCACATATGGAATCACGTTGGAGACGAAAGTGATTCAAGTCAGTGAATTAGTTGCTGCACTCTGACGTATGTTGTAATTTCTCAATCGCCCGTCTAGGTAAAGTACTGCGCACTTGTCTCATTATTCAGCCTACACAATCTCACTATCGTACTCCCGAGGCTGTTGGGTGAGCATGTCAGAAAGGCTAAGACCACGTGGGCCAACATGGTTGGGGAATTCAGCCTCAGAATCTTCATTGTCAGTCATACTCTTTCCATTGCTTTCCACCCTCGCCCTTTTGGTAGTCTGGCCTGACCTCTCTGCGGGCCCAGCTTCATGATCTGAAGTTTGTCCATTTATGGTTGGGGCTGACGCCGGGGCTGACGTCTCGATATTATCGGGACTCGCTGCCTCTGACCGCTGCTCATTGACATCACGATTGGGAGGTATGTCACGAGAGGCTTCTCGAGATGACGAGCCACGGAGCTTGTTACTGCAGGTTCCTGCTATGGCCTGGGCATTATATCCCTCATTATCTGCTTCATTCATTGACATTAAAAGCCGTTTGCGCAGCAGCCGCTTACCCATCATCCGTTCCTCGTCAGTTGCATCAGAATCCTTCGCAAAAAGTAGAGATTCAGCCATATTCCAGTCCAACCTCCTCTTTGCAATTAACAGTTCGCGCTCCTTGGTTGTCGCTTTGCGCTCCTGGGCGGCACTGTAAACTTCATTGAAGTTTTCTACGGACTGTGCCATCCTACTTGCACTTGATTCCATGGAACTTTTCCCATTCGCTTCCTTTTGCTTGATCCTCTTAGCGGCCTTCCTCCCAATAGGACGTTTGTCACGCCTCTCGACAGCAGCTGTATCTATACAAGCATCCGTTTGAATGCCGGACTCATCCGCCTCTCCATCTCCTGGACTCTGATTTGCCGGCGTTCCAACATCTCTATTCTCCGTAACGCCTCCACTTTCCAACATACTGGTGTGGGAGGATAAAAAGTCATAACAACTCTTGTATGGGAACGGTCTGCCGATTCTGTATTTTGGGTTACGGATAATGTCATACACATGAGACGTGAGGTCTCTGTCATTATAAACAGCAACCACACATCTCTCGACCTCAGCCGTTCCGGGCGCCCCAGTCAGGCTCATAGAGTTGATTCTTTTCACGGCGTCATGGTAAGCAGTACAGAGTGATTTAACTTTGCTCCACATCTTTAAACAAGACTCTCGCGTTGGCCCGTTCCAACGACGTTCATCGAGCGGTCCTCCATTTCGACCACCGGAGCAGGCAAACGGCGGCCTATTATTGTCCTTCAGGAACTCCTCCCTTATTTTCTTGCTGTATACCGCTGACTTCATCCCTGCGCCGTAAATAGGCGAGCCTCCGGCCACGAAAGCTGCCTTACAAAGGGCCAAAAGCTCCTCATCCGACCACGATAGACCCTTTCCCTTAGCATTCGCAGGTGACCGGGTGGACATGTTGTGTCTCAAGAGGTGTATTCGAGCTGTATTCCAATAAAAGATGGGAAAGATTGTGGGTTCATGAACCGAGGGGATGAGTCTTGAGTTTCGATGCCGTCTGTCGAGAACGTCGGCGAAAGAAATAAAGTATAGCGAGCGCAGTGCTGCAGCTTCTCTCGAAAGTTTGCTACTTGCAGTGATCGGACACAGAACTCGTGATCCACGAAGTCGACAAAGTCGGCCGAGGTCGACCTATTCTAAATTTGTTTTATTGAAGCAAGAAATGGCCCCCAACGGTTAGGTTTGGGTGTCATGGTAGCCCAAAGTTTTCCATTTTAGGTCTGGAATTGGACCAAACAAAAAATTTGGGAGCGCACCCCGCCACCCAGTAGGTTTGGTCCGTGCCGGTGGAGATTAAAAACACCAGGTGGCCCCCCAAAAAAATCATTTTGCGTTTTAGGTGGCATGGGCGGAGATGCTCTTAAAGCCCGTCCTGTGGTACAGTTGTGAATCGGCTCACGTGTCAGGGCATAGTACAGTGTGTGCTGGTAGATACAGATTGAACACGTTTTACACATGCTGATTATGAAAAAGATTATGCTGAAAGTGGGCATGTTACAATTACGGCACGCAGCAATGCGCCGCGGCCGTTCGGTGAAGGGTCGCAAACGCAGAACTCAGAGAATGGAGGCATACGAAGAGTGTGCACAATACGGACAATGCAACGAGAAGAGGCTGATAAGTCAAGTGCACAGTGCTGAGATGAAGGGGCAATAGACTGTGAGACGAGGACGAGAGAGCTAATCGAGAAGTGAGAATGACGTCGGAAGAATGCAATTGCGCCGCGAGGAAGCACGAGGCAAGGAAGTGCAACACTGTAAGAGGGAAGAACGATAGGTACTTAAGAGGGAAGCTAGAGTAGGATAGTCTAAAAAAGGAAGAGTTCCGGGCAGTGGGTAGAGCAGATCCAAACACGCCAGCCAAGTGCTGAATACATCGCCACGACCACGGACACGACCAGCCTTATCGTAGACAGAAGGGAGTCAGCCATACAGTGGATCCTCGCTAAGAGCACCCCTAGTGGTTGAGTAAATGAGTAAATTTTTGATTTTTGGAGACAGATTTCGTCACGAGCAACTCTAGTGGAGTGTGAGTATCTCTAAAAAAATCACCATTTTGGCTAAATCTATCTCCAAGCAGCCGACCGGATGGAGACAGATTCACTCATTTGCGCAAATAGAGATGCTAGTAGAATTCCGCCACTTGGAAAAATTACCAAAAACCGACGCCAATTCTATTGACTTGGCGCGAGCAATGTTCTCTTTGCACAGGGAACACACTGTTTTCTGTGATCAGGGAACACCCCCAACACCCCCATCCCAAGCTGAATTTACCCACCACTGCTACCCTCCTGCATTCTTCCTGACGCCTTCCCTTCCACGTTTTTCTAGAAAATTAGTATGCCTCTCACACCATTAATTTAAAATTTCACTTCGAAAAGAGATAATTACTGTGATCTTCCGTCTCTAGTGAATTCTGGTTCGCCTAGTTTGAGAAATGTTTTTAAAAAATAAAGATTTGTGGCATCTTTAAAACAAGCGAATATTCTCTTTTTTGGGCAAAGTTCGAAAATTAAAATGCGAACGGAGGCCAAATTTGTGGCCCTCATTTTGATCTTTTTTACAATGCAATTAAGCTATGTTTTTATAAATCTGGTTCGCTTCGACTACAGCCGAATATCCCTGCACCTGTGCGCGACTGAGACTCAACGCACTTAACATGTTTTGCATTCAGGTTTCGACATGAATAGAGTGTATCAGCGTTTCACAATCGCATATGTTTCCATTTTGTTAAACATTGTTGTCACCGAACTTTGGCTGCTCGTATCGCAGAGTATGGCTCACAATAGAGGAACTGTCAAAGATATTATTTTTGTGACAATGAAATGTAAAACATCCACGTAGAAGGTTGTCATTCTGACTTATGTTTAGGCGGGCACACGCAAACGCGCCAATACATTTTTGGCAAAGTGTCGCTGACCCCAAATACATTATTCTTAATACAATTTACGGGGTGGGGGTGTAATGAGAACGGTGTCATTGGAATTTGCGATAAAATCGGACCTGGTTTGCTCATTTTATAGGCCGTCGAGGACATTGTTATGGTGGAACACACGCTGGTTTCCATATTCCATATTCCCGAGCAACTTCAGAAACGGATCGCAAACATGCAGTTGACTTGCGGCTCAAAAGCTAGTATGCTGCTGCTCCCAAAATTTCGCAGTGGCGAAATCAATGGAACTGGAAATCCAAAGGCGGTGCATTTTTCTGACACCGATTTTCAAAAATTTTCCCTGACACATTTTCGTGCATTTTACAATCGCATGAAAAAAATTTCTACCACAGGTACAGTACCATTTTTTAAATTTTTGTTTTTGGAAGCTTTGACTGCATCCCATTTCTACCCTAACTTCTTGCAATTTTTTCTGATACCGCGAACCACTGGAGATGCCGATTTAAACCGAAAATGTACATTATCCTCGTTTGCTGCTGGCCCAGCCGGGAAGCGTCCTCGTACAGTAGAAGAGGAAGAAGAAACAGACAACGGCGACGAAGGTTCGGAGGACGGTGATGAAATTATGCCACGTGGCTCAATGAGCTTTATGTCTCTAACACTCATTTCGGAGTGGCTGGAGCCTAAAACAATGACAAAAATGGTCACTGTGTGTATAAATCTTCCCTCAGGTGTAACCAATACTAGATTTGCAGTGCGCGTCCTTGATGGTGGTTTATATCTCGAGCTTATGGTTACCTGGCCTGTTCCGTGTTACCCGTGGCCGCGCCCGCTGTTACCGGCTGTCCCCACGTCGGACCCTTGGGGTACTACTGTACACGGCGGCTGGCGCGTGTACGCCTGCTCGCTAGAGTAGCACCCGCCCTCCCGCGCGGTTATTGTGGTATAACTACCTTCGTCCCGACCACTCGGAAACGAGGGGGGTTAGAGGTAAGGGAGCGCGCGTCGCTGGGTAACCCACGCGCGAACGCAGACCGTACGGATGTACTCGAAAAGAGGGAAGGCTCGCGTGGCCGGTGACGCGCAGGCGGTTGGTGGTGTTAGATCCGGACGGCCAGTCACGGGTTAGAAGCCTGAGACTAAAAGGGAAACCGGAACAGGATAGCAATTAGCCGTAAAGGGAAGGGAGGCGAGTCTGCCTCCCGTTTACTGGAACAGGGCAGGTGCCCCCGGTCTTAACCCCTAAGTGGGACGCCAGGACACCTGTCCCACTACAGTAGCTGTTACTTACTGTATACCAGCTACTGTGCTAAATTGGTTAATTTGTGCAATTAACTACTAATTACTAATTACTTACCGTTCGGATCCTACACGTGTAACCAGCTGGGTACCACTGTACTCTGCACCGGCCGTGTGCTGTAAATATAACTCCTTACAGTTCTTCTCGCGCTTACAGCCCATCGTACTGTATCCCGGGGCGGCAGCGGTGGTGCCATTGCCTTCGCACCGTTGTGCTACAGTTATCATCTCGCCGGGGGGTTGTGGTACGGAAGTGTACTACACATACGAAAACCCTCCACTTTTCATATGCAGTTACTGTAGCGAGGATTCACAACAGAGCTTACGCAAACGAGAATTCAGGAATACAAATGCAGAAATTCTGCAATACCAATTGCTGAATTCTATTTCTGAAAAGTGATTATACAATATCCGAAAACGTTTACGCAAATAGAAAACTTCCGCCCGCAGGAGTAATAGACGGGAAGGTCATGCAGTACTAGTACATACCGTACAGTAGTGCCAGGATGGCGACGGCGGCGGGCTCAGTAACCCTCACCATTCGCGATGGGGCGTGGCAGACAAAAGGACCATTGCACGTCCTTGGTCAGACGTCGACAACTCCATTTTCAAGTGGCCTTGAGAACTGTCTCCAGCCGACGTCAGATGATTCCTGGCTCCGCGCTTTCTGACACAAAATCAATTCTTACTCTGGCTGCAAAGTTCTCGAGCGCCACCAAGGACTATCACTGCCATTTATTGCGTGTTAGACGCATTTCGCACAAAGAATTCTCATTTGACTTCAATTGTCTTTCGGACCGGGAGTACTTGCAGAATTTCCGGTTTCAAAAACGGCAAATATCACAGCTTGTCTCTGTGATGAGTTGGCCTGAAACGCAAACGAGAACGTCCAGAAATAGATATCGTGCCTCTCCCATTCTTGCGACTTGTATCGTTCTGCGGCGTCTCGCTGCTCCATCCAGGTGGGGAGACCTTGAAGAACTCTTTGGAAAGCATGCGCTACAGCTTTCCGAAATTTTTTGGGAAGCAATAGAGCACCTTTTAAACACTCGAAAACACCTCGTGAGGGAGGAAATTAGTGAGCTTTTCATTGCCAAAAGAGCAGAGCTTTATGCACAGCGTATTCACGACAAGGGAAAAGCCCTTCCTAATTGCGTCGGATTTATAGATGGCACCGTTTTAGGGCTCGCCCGTCCGCGCGGAAGTCTGGCTCACCGTGTCGCTTATAATGGACATAAGCGCAAGCACGCTATCAAATATCAAGCTGTGAACACACCGGATGGTCTCATACAGCGCTTGTATGGTCCGTTAGAAGGTAGAAGACATGACTGGACTTTATATGTACGCAGCAAAATGGACGATATTCTTCCTGTAGTGTTATTGGCGGAAGGAAAGCAGTACTGTATATATGGCGACTGTGGCTACAACCAGCGGTGGTTTATCGATGTACCTTTTAAGGGCTCCAACATCTCTCCTGCCCAGTCTGCATTTAACAAGGCAATGTCGTCAGTGCGGATTAGTATGGAATGGATTTTTAAAGAAGTGAAGCTACAATTTTCCGCAAACGATTTCAAATGGAAAATGAAGGTTCGCGAACACCCCGTGGGCATGATATACCTGGCGTCCATTCTGTTATCTAACTTCCGAAACTGGCTCTACCCCAACCAAATCTCGAGGTACTTTGATTGCCCGCCTCCCGATCTTACGACATATGTGAATCATAGAAACTTGTGCTTTTATAACGCTTTAGTCTTGTCAGAGAGAAACTGACAGCGAGCGGAGAGTTGTTCATTTATTTTTTGTGCTCAATGATGGAAAGTGGTGCCAGGAGACTAGTTTAACATAGATTAGTACCGAACGGAGTTGGTCAGTTAATTGTTTGTGATGCAAGGACGGAAAGTTGTTGCCACGAGGCTGATGTGACGGAGGTTGGTGGAGAGCGAAGCTGCCAATTTAGTTATCTAATGTTCGAGAGTGGAAGCGTGCTTCCACGCAGAACGTTCGTACTACCGCTTCGCCGCGATGTATGTGCGGGGAGGACGGGGTGGCGGCGGGCGTTGAGAGGCCGTAGTAGCCTGTGAGACGCGTGTTGCGCGGCTTGCGCGGCTTGGGCGGGACGGCGTCCGTCATGGCCGGCGTGGTTGAAGGGGCAGAGGGAGGGAGGAGGCGAGGGAGGAGGCGAAGAGGGAGGGAGAAGGCGAAGAGGGAGGTAGGAAGCGAGGGAGGAGGCGAAGACGAAGAAGACGAAGAGGAGGGGGAAGCGAGAGGGATGTGTTCCGGTCGAGGTGGGTTTTCTTTAAATTACAAGTCGTCCCTCTCCATCCCTGCAGCGTCTCTCCCCACCCGACACCGTCCTCGTCCCCGCGCTCATTGCCGAACTCCGCTCATCCTCCGCCGACTCCTCATCCGCAATGCCGCCATGTACACCGCCCTCCGCCACGCGCACATACACCTCCTCCTCCTCCTCCTCCACCCAAAAGCGCTCTGCTCCCCTCTCCCGAACTACCACACAACCTCCGCCCTCCTCTACACTCTACAATCCATCTGCGTCGCGCTCCTGCCCGCACGGCCGCGCAGAGTGAGCGTCCCTAACGCCCACCTCGCTGCATTTGCTGGTGATAACGCTGTCCCACAACCTGCGCCACCTGCCGCCCTCCGCGCTCGTCTCCCGCCCGGCACTCCTCGCCGTTTTCGGCGATCACGGGCGCGAGCGCATAACATCCGAGCCCGCTGTGCACATCATCCGCGGTGCCGCGTTGACGGGCGTCGCGCTGGCGGCCGCGCGGCGGGGGCGGCGGCGATTGCCGGTGGGGCGCTGCTGCGCGGTGCGTCGCGAAGCGTCTCTTTCTCCGCTCATCCCCCACCCGCATCCCATCCTTCTCTCCCCCACCCGCATCCCCTCTCTCTCTCTCCTCTGCACGCACTTCACCCCGCCGGCCCCCGCCGAACCCTCCCCCGGTAGCGGCCCAGTCCCCGCAGCCTCGCCAACGCGCCGTCTGTGCGCCCGTGATGAGTGCGGCGGTCGTGCGGCACGGCGCCATGTGCACCCGCGTCACGAAGCTGGGGCGGCTGCCGTCGACCTTATACGGCGCGTCGGTGAGCAAGGTGCATCTGCTGGCGGACGACGTGCAGCGCGGCGCCCTGCCGCCGCTGGACGCCCTCATCCGCCACCTACCCGCGTACGAGTCCGACGTGCACGCGCACGCGTCAGCCCTGGCCGTTTGGGAGCGCGCCCGCGCCGTCGCGGACGAGCGCCGCACATGAGCGCACATGAGCGCCCTCCGCCGCGTCTGGCAATCGTTTCCGTTCTTGGCAGAATCCAGGTGAGATAGTTTTGGTGGGTGTGGAAGCAGGGAAAGATGGAGAGGAGGAGACTTGGTAGACAGATGAGGCGCGGTTGTCGAGAAGTCCACGACACTCAACCTGTCGATGGCGAAGAGTGCTCGAAATAGGAGTTCGGCAGTGCGGAGGCGAGGTGTGCGAGGCATGAGAGACGCAGTCACATTTATCACAAAAGGTGGTCCCCTCGGACTCGCAGTAGAGTGTTGCCGGAGCATCGTCACAGCGCTCGCAAAAGGGAAGGGCTGTGACGGCAGAGGAGAGATCGACGCGCTGGTGAGAGGCCGTGTGCGGGGAGGCATGTTGTTTATCGTCGCAGGAGAAACATACGACGGTACCGTGGTTGACGCAAAAGACATTGGCGGCGGCGGATAGACAGCCGTCGCATACGGCCCGGATGCCGAAAAGGCGGGTCATGAGCCGCTCGGGGCGTGAAGAGCTAACCGGAGGGGCTTGACATCCGTCGGGAGCGTAGGCCGGTAACGGGGAAGTCGTGTGATCGGAATAGAGCGTAATGTGGACAGAGAAAGTGGATGGGAGGGTATTGCAGTTTTTTGGCGGACGGCCGATTCGAGGTGACGAACGCGCGAGAAGCGAGGGTTCCAAAAGTTGATGCGTGGGGTGACAGGAATGGGGTGTGCAGATAAAGTTGAGTCCGCTAAAGTGCGCGGGGAATAGATTGTAACGAGTAGGGGTGAAACGGATGGGGGAGATGTGACGAGTGAGGAGAGTTGGTAAGTAAATATCTCAGCAGGGCACTGCTAAAACGCAGCGGCAGTGGCATGTGTAGTGAAGCGGAAACAGAGAGGAGTAGAGTAATTCAGTCGGATGCGATTGGGTTTCCATTTGCCCGGCATCCCGTCGCATATGTGTCAATGTTCCATAGACAGCGCGACATGTCGCCCCGTTCTCGCCCACTCCTTTCCCCCTCCCGTTCCCCCTCCCCTTTCCCCTCCCCTTTCCCCTCCCCTTTCCCCCTCCTAGGTGGCACCGCTCCCATTGACCACCCCAGGGGGGACGTTTGTTGTGTTAACCCTAACGGGTCCCTGGTAGTACCAGGGTACAGTACCCTTGGTACTGTTTACGAGCCTGGTACACAGTACCAAGGGTACTACTGGTACTGAATAGAAGGCGACCTACTCTATATGTACGACATGGTCAGATATATTTTTTTTCTCGCGAAGGCCTCTATGAGTGCCTTGAACTTCTCCACTTCGAGCTTTTGCTGTTCTACGCGTTCCTTCCGACGCTCTCGCCGTTCTTCTTCTCTTTCCTTCTGAAGCTCAAGGCGCTCCTGCAAGCGTTCTTCTCTACTGCTCTCAGCCATGTCACGCTCAAATTGAAGACGCTCTCGCTGAAGCGAGATTCGGGCGAGGTCAGCGTCTTCCATATGCTCTCTGAAAGCATCAAGGCTATCATCAGCACCATATGCCATTTTCGTTTTCTTCTTCTTTCTCGCGGTGCCGTTTGTGCTACGAATATGCGCTTCGCTTTCTACCTCGTCTAGTATCACAGCCCCATTCTCATTTCCGCAGCTACCATCTTCTGTTTCCGAATCCTTCGACGACTTGCACTTTTGCGCTGCAACCATCAATATGCGACCCATGCGTTCCTTGTCTTCTTCTTTTCTTTTCTCTGCTAATTTCGCAGTTTTCTTTTGTGCTTCCCAATCATCTCTGGACTCCCTCAATGTCATCAAAAGGTCAGCCAACTCTCCCATCTCCCCACCACCGACTCCAGACAACCTTTGATTATCGGAGTGGTTTTTGTCATATTGGTCCTGCAGTCTTTTGTATCGGTCTTGAATTGTCTTCCAACCGACGTTTTTTGTCCCGAAAGTGTACGTTCTCACGCAATCTTTCCGCCGCAGTAGCAAATCTCTTCTTCGTTTCACCGAACTCGCCAAATGAGCTCGAACACCGGCTACCTCACGGACAATGGCGAGGTCTTGTTGCGGTGTGAACCGTGATTGCCTACCACTTTTGGTGGGGGCTGGATCTTGTGTTTCCGAACCAACTACTTCAGACATCATTGTGTGATATGGCGTATACGCTTGTAGCGACAACACGAGTGAGTAACCTTCTATCATTCATGCATTATCGCGAACTGCCGCCAATTTCACGACACCTGTCCCTATCATTTTTCACGACCATGCAGAAATCCTCTACACTAAAATCTCACAATTCCGCATTTTTTGTCATGGCATGATTGCACAATTCTGTATATGCAATTTCAGTGTAATGTTTTTTGCAGAATTGTTTGCAGAATTCTGTAGAATCCGGTTTGCGTAAGCTCAGTATTGTACTAACATACGTATTCTGTTAGTATGAAAAGCACGGATTCTACAACAGTACAGTGTTCCCCCGCTTTATGCAGACCCCCCTGTCCACATATCCTCGAAAGTTTCATACAAATGTCATTTATCATGAAAAAGGGGCGCCATGTACCTGGAATGGCCAATGTACTGCATACTGCATACATTCATACACAATCCCAGCGGCAGCATGATTTTCAGATATATTTTGGATACATTTCCCCCGCATATATAACATTCTTGAGATGTGAAATGCCAAGTCTGAAGTCGGTTAGCCAACAGTTTCACATCTGATATCCACGATATTGATCGCCAATCCTCTCTATGCCTCCTTTCCAGCATCGTTCCAACACTATCCTCGTGCCATTCCCCTCTGACACCCAAAATGTGCCACGCACTTACCGTGCACCAACAACAGCTCATTATTTATGAGCACCAGCGTCGATGCGAACGAAAAGAGCCCATGACTCAGAAGGAACTCGCAGATTGGGCAGAAGAGAGCCTTACGCTTGACAAAGCCCCAAACCAAGCCACAATTTCTCGGATTCTCTCGACAAAGTCGACATATTCTGCCATTCCCCTCGGTGTGCGTTCATCGTTAAAACATCGTCGCGTTCCAGATGCCTCTCGTCTTGAAAGCGCGCTGTGCCACTGGCTGTGTGAAAAGTCTGCCAGTGGTATTCAAATTAATCGCATAATTTTGCGACATCAAGCAGAGATACTGCAACGCGAAGCCAACAAACACCTGCCAATCGATCAACAGCTTTCCTTGAAGTTCTCGAATGGATGGCTTAGAGAAGCGAAACAACATCAAATTTCGACTTGTGCATGGGGAGGCGTTGAGTGCAGATGAGTTTGCGATCACTGCCGCAATACCATCAATTGTGGCAAAGGTGGCTGAGTACGGTCCAAAATGTCGGGAACGCTGACGAGTTTGGTCTTTTCTATCGTCAACCGCCGGGGTGGTCTTTGTCGCGGAATCCTGCCGCTGGTTTCAAAAAAGACAAGACCAGAATATCGTTTCTGGCATGCTGTAACGCGGACGGAACGGAGCGATTTCCACTTATGATAATTAGAAACGCGCTGCGTCTTCGTCCTTTTTTTAGGAAAGTACGGCCATGAACTTGGTTTCGATTACCACGGCAACAAGAAGGCGTGGATGACAGAAGTGTTATTTTTTGGCTGGCTGGGGCGGCTGGATCGCTAAGGTGGTCGCACGGCCGGGCGGAAGATACTTCTATTTTCAGATAACTGTTTTGCACACGGAACAGAGGACTCTCTGCCGGATCTGCAAATGTAGATGTTTACTTTCTCCCTCCGAACGCTACAAGTCGAATTCAGCCTCTAGACGCGGGAATAATTGCTGCAGTTAAAATGAAGTTCCGACGGCGTTTGTTGTGCCGTGTTTTTGACAACATTGATGCTGGGAAAAAGTCAATTTACAATATGGACATCCTTACAGCCATACGTTGAGTGATAGAAGAGTGGAATTCCCTTCCAGAAAACTGCATTGAGAAACGTTTTGATATTTGTTTCAGGGTAGAAAGGGAGGACATGGAAGATACTACAGAACGGGCTCGACTGGAAGAGGTGTATCAAACGGTGAGGGACTTAAATGAGCATGGTGTAAGGTATAAAATGATTGCATTAGAGAGTCTACTAAAACCGATGGGGGAGGACGATGTGGCGTAGACACTGACTGTTGAAAATCAGGGAGAGTTTTATCGCAGGCATGGAGTGTATTGAAGAAGAGGCACAAGGAAGTGATGCCGATGATGAGTCTTACAGTATTGAAGAGGAGTTAAAGGGTTTGGCAGTGGCAGGATCTGTATTGGAACGACTGGGAAGAATGGACAAAAGCCTACAGAAACGATTAAGGGAGTGCCAAAAGGACTTACGATTTGAAAAGCAAGCTGCGTTGCGCCAGTCAACGATATTAGACCATTTCAGAAAACAGTAAAGATTCCTTCGCTGTCAGCATAAACCCGTTGTCTGCATACCGGTTCAGCTGACCGAGTGCTATGCGGACAACGGGGGAATACTGTATATAGCATCGGCTCCCCCTGAAAGTTAGATAAAATAAACGAAGTGTAAAGAAGCGGCACGGGACAACAAGGTGTCTTGGATAAACGCGAATAGAATCAAGGTGGATAGAATGCCTTGTCATAACAAAATTCCATAGAGACCACTGGCCAGTAGCGAGCGTACGCGTTCATCACGAACTGCCGCGTTGGGGAGGCTCTAAGAGACAGGAAGAAGGACTTACCGTCATCCCAATAATTCCCCGTCAATCCCTAATCTATGACGACCGCCCCTTTCCACAGTCCGGGTGGAAAGGGGCGCACAAAAGAAACCCGGGCGGCCTCCTTTGTAAAACGCCACATCCCTCAGCGTCCCCGCTCCCAACTCCGACGCGCACGTGCTCTGCCGCATCCCATCCCATCCGCTGCGCAAGCAACATGTTTGAAACCCGGTCATTGAGTCCGTGTCGCGCGACGCCCACCCGCCTGCTTCCCAAGCGCATCCAAACCATCCTCGCAGTCACGCTTATGCTCCTCCTCGCCGTCATGCTCCTGGGGTGGCTGGAACTACCCTCTCACCGTCTTTCCGCCATCTCCGCGCGAAGGGACCCCACCGGCAAGTCTTTCGGCGCCTCCGGGCCTACCAATAACCCTACCAAACGCGGCGTCGACGCCATCGACGAGAAGCCTCCGAACGCCTCCGGGCCTACCACTAAACCTACTAAACGCGGCGTCGACGCCATCGACGAGAAGCCTCCATACGCCTCTGGGCCCACTAACCCTACCAAACGCGGCGTCGACGCCATCGACGAGAAGCCTCCGAACGCCTCCGGGCCTACCACTAAACCTACTAAACGCCGCGTCGACGCCATCGACGAGAAGCCTCCGAACGCCCCCGTACCTACCACTAACCCTACCAAACGCGGCGTCGACGCCATCGACGAGAAGCCTCCGAACGCCTCCGGGCCTACCACTAAACCTACTAAACGCCGCGTCGACGCCATCGACGAGAAGCCTCCGAACGCCCCCGTACCTACCACTAACCCTACCAAACGCGACGTCGACGCCATCGACGAGAAGCCTCCGAACGCCTCCGGGCCTACTACTAAACCTACCAAACGCGGCCTCGACGCCATCGACGAGAAGCCTCCATACTACGTGCGCCGAAATGCCTCCTGCCTCATCTTCTCTTGCTCTCCATCGGGCTATGGCCTCTCCGACGTGAGCCTGCAAGTGAACAAGCGGTCCAACGTCGTCTGCGATCGGGCGCACTTCTACGTACGCACAGTGAGGTTGCCGAGCGGAGAGACTGTGGCACCGCACTGGTGCCGCGTGGCGCTGCTGTACAGTCGGCGTGAGACGTTTACGGCATACGAGACGGTGATGTACGTGGACGTGGACGTGGTGTACTCGGAAAAGGAGATGCTGGAGGAGGCGAAGAAGAAGCCGCGGTTTCTGATTTCGTACAAGATAGAGCGCGGGCACGATGTGATTAGGACGTGCTGGTTCGTGATCGCGCAGTGGGGCGACTGGATCGAGGCGCTGGTGGAGAAGTGGGCGCTGGCGTGGCGGGATACGTATCTGCAGGATCAGGCGGTGTTTAACAAGCTGTTTCGATGCAAGGACGTCGATTGCGTGAGGGTTGAGACATCGAAGGTCACGCTCAAGCACTGCGGGCACCGGTTCGAGGGGAAGGAGAGGGAGAAGTGTTTGTGGGATGGGGAGGAGAAGATCACTTGAGAGAGTGGTGAGCGGAAAGAAAAGAAGAGAAGACTGGGGAAGCAACCCTACCGCAGTTGCCCCGTTGTACGGAAATTAATTCATACATATTACACGTGGACACGGGGATATGTTATGAGAAGACGTGACGTGTATAGCACTATATAGAGAGAAGCACTACTAAAGTAGGCACTATATGGTGACCCCCCCCTGTAGTAGGACCGTAGGATGACCGCAGCATTTACGTAGGCTCTAATGCGCCATACATGCAGGCCGCGCAATGTACAAGTGTCTACTACCGCGTAGCTGTGCGGCCCTGATTTACGTCGCATTGTGGCACGTGAAAATGATGTCTCGTGTCCAGTAGTACACGTATCGTTCACACTGATCCAGTCCCTGCCATGCTGGTACCTCGGGGATCCGTTTGGGGTTTCACTTTTTACTTTTGATCCATTCCCATGAACTCATCCGTCTACGTTATCATGCAATTGAACCCTTCGCGCCCGTACCTACCCGCACCCACCCGCACCCTTACCCTACTTCCACTTTTGGCGCCATACACCCCAAAGCCAATTCACGTCATTCGAAAGGGCGTATCTGAGAATGAATCTTTCGCACACCTTCACCTCGTGGGGTCTCTTTCCATTTCTTCCACTGCGCTTCAGTCAGCGTCTCGTAGAGCTTTTCCATCGTTTTGGGAAACTGTTCCTTCTCGAACAATTCTCCCAGAATCTGCAAACACAACTCACGCTCCTCGCCATCTCGCTCCAATCGCTCCACGACATCAATTGCCCTCTTTACTTGCTTCGTGATTCGCATTCCCGCGCTGTGGCTTGCCTTGCGATTCCCTCCCGACTTGTTCTTTTTCGAAACCTCCATTCTGCTGTCCAGCTCCCGATGACCCCACTTGCCCGAATCCCGGTTCTGCCTGCGCTTGACCGTCTCTTCCACAAGTACAATCTTCCGTGCAAGCAGCAGTTGCAACTGCTGCTTCTTGTGCAGAAAAATTAACTTATTGGCACTTTATTTGCCCTGTGTACTGAAATGTTTTGAGATTTACTGTAAAGCTGAATGTCAAACGCCAAGATGTGCATTACAGCTACAACGACTACAGTACCCAAGGGTTCTCGCTCATGTGAGCATAGCTGTGAACAGCTGCCCTTCAAAGGGTACCTCCTGAAGGTACCGTTACCCTTGGTACTGTATGAAACGGTTTATCGCATGGGACAACGCTACGAGCTGCATGGTACTTTGGCAACCCTTAACCTTGATAAGAGCGCAATACACAGTTCATGTACCATCCATGTCACCAAACTAGAGCGAAATTTCAGCTCTTTTTAGCTACCTCTTCCCCACCTCTAGAATTCAATCCATTTCTACAGCTCAATCTTTTAAGGCTGCACCAAATGCTGCAATGTGCGTAAAAGTCGGAGCAGCGGAGATTCTATCTTACAGAATTACCCAACGAAGGAATGATATATGTTTACTTGACGACCTAATGATGAAATTTCCCCGAAAACCAGCTTGACACGATGCATGTAAACGCCCTTAGATTCTGTCATGAGAGCCATTCGTGCACACGGAGCACACGCATGACAGCATGATCAGCTCATCTCCCTCGCCGCCGGCCTACGGATCCCTAGCTACCCATCGGTGGGTAGAGCCTCCCTTTATAAGGTAGACAGGCATTAGGCATCAGTAAACAGAGGTATCGATCTTGCATCACAGATTCCATGATCGACAAACAGAATGCAAAAATTGCATGTGGATCATGAAAAAAATATAATATACATCACCAAAGGTCAATTACCTGCCAGCTGGACAACATGTGAAGTGTCTACCGTAGTACATTTAGCTTCTCCCTTCGGGCCCTACAGATCTAGATAGTGGTAGGGTACGCATCCTACACATGCAGTGTACAGTCCATTGTACACTATAATTTAGTACACGACATCGGTAGGAATCCACATGCCTCTGCCATCTGCCCTTTAAGGTCGACACCCAACTTGTTCAAGTGCTATCCTTGGGTACTGTACATTCCAGAACAGTCCGAAAGGACACACGCTCGCCTAGGACCAATGACGGCTGTGATGAGGAAGGGCCGATGCTTTGCTTGCATAATTCTCGAAGGGGTGAATGCACAGTACAGATCAGATACACAGTAGAGACAGTTCCGTAAAAGAGCGTTCTTAATTACTCATGAGGCAACGTGTATCCCCTACTGAGCCTGTACGAAAGAAGGGATATCCCGCTTAAAGTGAGCAGAGCAGCAAACTGAAGGCCTACTTCACCATTTTCAACAAGTAGCCTTTGGTCCCAACTGCCACACACACCTGCACATCCCATTCCCTCCAGCCAAATATGTTTAAGTCTCTGCCATGGAGTCCCTGCTCCCCGGCGTCCCGCTACTCGCCTCCAAGGCGCACCCTCATCTTCTCCGCCGTCACGCTCACCGTAATCTTCTGCCTTGTGTTCTCGGAGTGGCTGGTCGTCCCCTCTTCGCATGTTTCCGTTCTCTTCTCGCGTGCCAGCTCAACCCCCCAGCCCATCGCCGCTCGGACCTACAAACCTACCGAACGCGGCCTCGACGCCATCGACGAGCAGCCCCCCTACTACCTGCACCGGAATGCCTCCTGCCTGATTTTCTCGTGCTCCGAGCCAAACTACGAACTGGTGCACGTGGGCCTGGCCGTGAACAAGCGCTCCAACGTCGTCTGCGATCGGGCGCACTTCTACGTGCGGACTGTGAGCATGCCGAGCGGGGAGACGGTGCGGCCGCACTGGTGTCGCGTGGCGCTGCTCGCAAGCAGGAGCGAGCGGTTTATGGCGTACGACACGGTGATGTACGTAGACGCGGACTTGGTGTACTCGGAGATGCACATGCTGGAGGCAGCGGAGAAGAAGCCGAGGTTTTTGATTTCAAGCAAAACGCAGCGCGGGCGGGATTTGTTGAGGACGTGCTGGTTTGTGATTGCGAAGGGGGGCGACTGGATTGGGCTGGTGCAGAAGTGGGCGCTGGCGTGGAGGGATACTTATTTGCAGGATCAGGCGGTGTTTAATGAACTGTTTCAGTGCAAGGACGTTGATTGCGTGCCGATGAAGGCGGACAAGGTGCAAATCAGGCATTGCGGGCGTTTCTTCAAGGGGAAGGAGAGGGAGGATTGCTTGTGGGAATGGGTGGAGGGAAGGGCCTGATCAGTTTTGGTCAGGGAGATTAGAGGGCAAAGGGTGCGCAGCAATGTACGGTAGGAAGGGTACAGTTTCTGGTCTTGAGACCAGAAACTGTAACCTTCCTACCTTGAGATCAAGGTGCTCGATATACAGTATCATAGTCGCCGGTCGTTCTTTGTCCCGTGCGCAACTCATTTATTTCAAATAAAATATATATACAGTACCCTTGGTACTACTACAAAGGCACATGCCTTTTAGCGATGCCATTCAGCGATGCGCGGGTGTAGCAAAGATGCCGGACGGCGAGGCAGAGGCAGGTTGCTTGTTATTCGAAAGAAAGACGCGCGGATGCGGTTAGATCGGGAAGGGCGCGCGAGCTTCCCGACGACAGGAGATGGCGAGGACGATGGCGGGCTGTACTGTACTCTCATTTATTGAATCGTAGAAATTCCTAGACGTTAAGTCTAGCTAGGTGTTCCTAGCTACACCCGAATATCGCAAATAGTCTAGGCTATACTATTCAAAGTTCAACGTCAAAACAGGCCCTCACTGATTTTACTGCAGCCTATGCTAATATGTGCAACGACACTATATGCAGGACAAACGCAATTAGCATAGACTAATTATTTAAATGTATTACAATAGTGCAGGCTACACTATTACCTCGTTTACTGAATGGGCCAATCAAATCACGAGCAACATACCTCGTCGGCAGTTATTCTCTTTATAGGTCATCAACAACTGGTGCTCCCTCAAAGTGTGTTCGGTATTTGTTAACAATCTCCTGCAGCTTCGGGAAAAGCTGTCGTTCCTCCCACTGCCCATTGATATTTAAAGCAAGACCAGTCCGTATCATCGCCTTTCGTGCGAAACGAATGCCGTCTCTGTCGCGCATAGCATTGACCTCGCGAACTGCAGCGGCAGCAAGACGAAGATAAAAGTATTTGCCTGGGTTAGGAATTTTCCCTGAACGCGGCGCAAACCCGTCCTTCATGATCACCTCCATCTTGTACTTATCCCAACGCGACCTCCATGCATCCTTTAATTTTTGAATAACAAATGAGTCCGCTGGCTGGATCAAATCGGTCGCATTGGGTGGGAAAAATCGCACTTCAGTGTTGATATAATTCAATGCCGCCGCTAAATTTGTAGATGCTCCATGTTCACTGCAGTTGTCTACAAACAAAATACGCTTGCGGCCATGAGGAAGAGGCCGGATGACCTTTTTCTCGGAGAGGTACTGGGTGAAGACGGTTCTATCCATCCAATCTTTAGGCCCAGAACGGTACGAAACCCCGAGGATATTGTCAGGAACCCGTTGTATAGGATAACTTCTATTCGCGTTTTGGAAAATCATAAACGGAGCTTCAATAATTGCGTCCCTACCGCCTGAAATCCTTACCATCATAGTCATTCCCTCAGAGCCAGAGAAAACATCAGAATATTTAACCTCTGAGTCGTCACACCTCCCTAATGTCCTATGGTTATCGATGTTGATAAGGAAGTGTGTTTCATCTGCGTTACAGATATCGTTCTCGTCAATAGCACCCGAGCGAAAATCCCTAGCAACGACTCCGAGGTGGAACGCAACATCTCGCTTAATCTGTGCCTGCTTCGCTGCTGACACCATAAATTTCCCATTTTGCGCTCTGCTGACAATATGATATCGGTTCATGAACCCCTGTACCCAACGTGCAGTTATCATATCGACAATTGATTTTTGTGGTTTTTCGTCTATCATATCTACATGATAATCTACATTTCTGGACTCCTTCACGAGATGCAATGCGAGATGATGTAGCAACTTAGCACTGAATCTCAATCCTGTCTTCCGCAACCTATCAAAATCTTCCAGAAGCCTAATATGCAGAGCTTCAACCCAAACGGCACGTTTGCGCCCTCTTCCCGTCCGAGCCTTGATATACAGTCGTTCGAATTCCACTCTTGTCACCCGGGTTATCAAAAGGGGTATGCCACGGTTGTCCACACTTCTCGAATAGGACAAAAATTCTTCTCGCGCCGCCGAGAGCATGTTCGCCTTCCCGCTGTTCGCCTTTACGTTACCTCTGAACAGCATGGGGAAGCGACGAATGGCACGCGATGCAATGTGTCCCGCGCCATATGTGCTTGCGGCGCCAACCATCCATGTGACAACACGGATACGCTCAGCATGGGTTAGTACATTTTGTAGTGCTCGGGTCGGTACAGGGGCCAAGGGTGTAGCATTCATAGATGCCCGGGCGGATTGGGTGCCGTTGGCAGGAGGGGGAAGGGATGAGTTCGGGATTGGAGCCGTGAGGAGAGAGGGGGTGTGGTGGTTATGGAGGGGTGTCATGGGGACATGTGAGGCATTTGCAGGGGTGAGACAGGCGATTGTGGCTATAGATGTGTTGGTAGTAGCTCGGTTAAGAGCCCGAATAAAAGGCAATGCAGAGCAGTCCATGTTCAGGACAAAGGCTTCGGTAATAGTTTTTTCGATTGTTGTCTGGAGGTGTCGAGATAATGAGGCTTTTATAGAGCTTTTTTACCCCTTTGATGTGCTTAGAAAGGTATGAACTCGGATACAAGAGCTTCCCGACAACTTCTGTGTCTGAGGGACCGTTTCGGTTGCGCTTCTTGTTTGTTTGGCGCGTCTCCACTAATATACGTGAAGTAATTATTAGTGTAGTTTACAGTAAAAGCATTTTCAATAAAGAACACCTCACAGAATTTACTGCAGCCTATACTAATATGTGTATCCACATTATTAGCCCACCCAGACTATTTGCGGTATTCGGGTGTAGAGAGACGTTTTAGTCTAGCTAGGTGTAGCAAGAAAAGGGGACGGCTCGTTACACGTGTTCACCTGTGTAAAGCATTTTCTCTTTACAGAAGTAAACACGTGTAACCAGGAGAACGGGGTCGTGACTTTCCGCAAAAACGACACGTACCTCTCCTCGAGAGGTGGAGTCGCGATGCTTGCATTGCAAAGAATATACTGTAAGGAAAGTTGTACAGTACAGTACCTGTATCCGTGCCACGTGTTCCCCGAAGAAGGGTCTCATTGCTTATCATTTTTATTTTATAAACACTCAAGGTGCTGTTGCTCTGACCTAAATGCTAAGCCCCCCTCAAATGCCTGACCAACACGATCCTTCTTTGTTCCCATTGCTTGTCATAAACATTCTTTAGCCTTTGTGGTGATGAGACGATGACTTAGTTTATCTTCCTATCTCTCACTTGCTCGCTTAAGGCTAGTCGCCGCCCGCCGTCGTCTGTGCGTGGCTGTGATGCGTGTACTACGTGTATGGTTATCATCACTTGGTGAGCGCTACTGCTACTGCGCTGTTATGGTTATCATCACACTCCCCCCGTCGCTGTAGCGCGATCCTTTGGTTGGTGCGGGGGTGGGGGTTTGCACACTTGTAGCTTTTTTGTTAAGTGTGTGAATGGTTTCGGTGTTAGCGGCTTTGTTAATATATCTGCGAGCATGTCTTGTGACTGAATATGGCGTCTGCTTATCGCCTTTGCTCTGGTTTGGTGGGTGAGGTAGTGGTGTCTGATGTCAATGAACTTTCTGCGTTTTGTTGGTCCACTGTTCTTTGCGACTCGTATTGCAGATTGGTTGTCTATGTGGCAGGGTGTGGCGTCTTGGGACAGCATGCCGATGTCTTTGAGTAGACGTCTGATCCATGTCGTTTGCTGTGCTGCCGATGTTGCAGCAATGTATTCTGCTTCGCATGTCGATAATGCTGTGATGGATTGCTTGATAGAGCCCCAACACACAGGTGTCCCATTGTACATGTGGATCATTCCTGATATGGATTTGCGGTTTGTGACGTCTGTTGCGAAGTCCGCATCGCTATACGTTTCGAGGAGGTTTGGAATACAGTGCAGGTCCATTTTGTGTTTTCCTGCTGCAAATATGAGTCCATGCGTCTGTGTGTGTTTCATATATCTGATCAGACGCTTGAGGGCATTCCAGTCTCTTGTCGTGGGGGTTTTTGCGGCTACTGATAATCGGTTTGCGACAAAGTATATGTCTGATCGCGTTGAGTCTGCGATGTATCTGATGTCACCGAGCAGCTGTTGATACGTTTTGGTGACATGTGGCATTGGTTCGTCTTCAGGGACAGGGCCATGCAATTTTGTGTTGTCGTTGTATGGCGTTGGTTTGCTATTGCATTCGCCCCTTTCCGCCTTATTGACGACGTACTGTATCGCGGCTGGTTGTGAGGCATGTATTGAGCCGTTCTTGAGTCTCTTGATTGTCCAGCCTAGTAGTTGGCTTGGTTCGCCCAGCTGCTTGATGTTGTATGCGGTGGCCAAGATGGCTGCGAACTGGGTCTGTAATTTTTTGGACGTACTTATGATGGTAAAGTCATCCATGCTGATAGAGAGAATTATGGTGTGGTCATTTTCTCGTCTGTGAAAGAGGCACATGTCCGCCTCTGATTGGTTGAATCTGTGCTTTTTAAGGAGTTTGAATACAGCAGTGAGGTAGGTATGTCCTGCTCCCGGTGTGCCGTATATATTCTTGTTCAGCCTGCCCGCTGTGTGTGCGTGTGTGTATGATCCATCGAACCTTGGGTGCTGTCGTACATACATTTGCTCGCTGCCGGAGTGGTCAAACTTTTCATGCAGATACGCTGCTTTTATGTCGATGTGCGCGATGTTCATGTCAAATGCTGCGGCAATGGCAAATACGAGTCTGACCGTGGTTTTGTCCGCCATATATGTCTTCGTTTTTTCAGGGTTGAAGTGGACGTTGGGGATCATCTTGTCTCCTCTTGCTGAGCACCTTGCTTTTCGCTGCATGATCTCGCCTTTCTCGTTCCTTTTGTAGCGGTACCCCATTGTTAGCGGTATGGGTTTGGTTGTTTTGGGGATTTTGTGAGGGGGGAGCCATGTGATAACCTTGTTTTGGTCTAGGTTATCGAGCTCTTTGTTGTGCGCTCGCGCCCACTGTGCTGCATCAGGGTAAATTTTGGCTTGGCCATGGTGCATTGGGGCGGAGGTTGTGTTAGTTATTTGGGCGGGGGTTGGCTTGGGCGTGAATGCCTTGAATATCACATGAACCTTGTTGTTGGGGTCACGGTCTCGATGGTAGACATTGAAGTCCACTGTCCGCACACGTCGTGTTTTGTTTTCTGCCGTGTTCATGACCACGATGTGTTTTTGGTCGGTTGCGTAGAGGTTCCGGACGGGGATGGCTCTGTGTTGCAGCTTGTGCATTTTTGTCTTTCTCATGATGTTGGGAATATGTCCCAGTTGCTCAAATATTAGATATTGTGGTACTTGCGGCGTGTATCCGTGCCATGCTGTGGTTGGGATTTGTCCTGTGCCGAGGTGAAGCGTGTTATTGTACTTGAATGCTGCGTCCTTGACTGCATCTTGCCAGTGGTCTGTGGGGATTGTACTGTGGTGTAATGCCGCTCGTGCTGCGTCAAGTATGGTTCTGTTGATTCTTTCGGCAATACCGTTTTCCGGGGGTGAATACGGCACAGTGGTTGTGTGTTGTACCCCATTGTTGTGGTATACGGTTTGCGTCGTGCTTGATAGATACTCTTTTGCATTATCTGTGTGGACTCTCCGTGGTTTGTGGGTTTTGCTTTTGTTGATGTGTTGCAGTACATTGTTCAGTTGTTCTGCAGTTTCGTCCCTGGTTTTTAGGAAGGTGGTTATTAGGTATCGTGAGTTTGTGTCAATCACTGTCATAAAGTATTTGTTTCCTTGCCTTGACGGGGTGGGGAAGGGACCGCATATGTCACTGCTGAGTGCCTCGCCGGTGTTGTAGTTGTGTCGTCTGCGCTGGTGTTTGGCTGGCTGGAGTTTTGCTGCTGCGCAGCTTGTGCATGTGATTTTCGGGGGCGGGTTTGCAACTGATGCTGGGAGGTTGGGAATCATTTTTCGCTTTGCCATTTGTTGTATGGTTGATGGGCGAACACGATTGAATACCATGTGCCAATGGTGGTGTTCATGTTGTGTGCGCGTATTGACAGTGTCAGGGGGGTTGTGGGCAGGGTTGTGCTGCTAGTGCATGGGGGCAATTTTTTATGTGCTTTCGGAGTTTGCAATCTGGGCATGCCCAGATCGCTGCAGCGATTTGGGGGCTTGTGATCCTCGCACTTTGGTGGTTGAGCCTGTGTGGGGTGACTTGCGATTTTTTTGTGTGGCTGCAGCAGCGCTCTTGCTGCTGTTGCGTGTGGCGTTGGTTTTGCCACGTTGAGGGTGTATAGTCCGCAGCGGAATTGGGTTGTCGCTACAACTTGTGGCTTTTCTCTTGCGCATGTCGTGGACACATGCTGTGTTGGGGTAGAATATCACTGCTCCCCATTGCTTGGCAATATCATGGACGGATAAGAGATTTTTCTTGATGTGCGGGTTTACGATGGTAGGTAGCCTAAGCATGTGCTTGCGGGTCGTCGGGATCTGGAGTATTCCGTGGTGTGTCGCGGGGGGGTCGTTGATGTGGCCGTGTTAGTGCAGACTTTGCGGGTTAGGGGTCGCATGCCATGGGTTGCTTTTCGGATGTGGGAGGGGTGTGCTCCTGAGTCAAGTGAAAATTGCCTACCGTCCGAGTCTTGGCAGTTGGTGTTCGGCTGTATGTCATACATGTGACCATCCTCCGCCGAGTCCTCTTCGTGGGTCGCTGTGTGACCTTGGGTGTACTTTTTGTTCATGGCTCTTTGTTTTGCACTGTGTGCCCCTTGTGTGTGCTGCTGCATGAATTGCGGGTACGGCAGCATGAAGGGTGCTGGTGCGGTTGGGTTCCAGTAGTGTCCCTGCCATTTTGCCCTTGCGCGCCCTCTTCCTCGGCTTGATCGTCCACGAGGGCGGCTTCCTTCCTGTTGTTGGAAACCGTGGGGTGTTTCTGTTTTTTGGGTGTCTTTTTCCACGCTGCGTTCGTGGACGGCTTTCAGGCGTTGGCCGATATTATGGATTGTGTTTGGCACTGTGTCCGGTTCGATCCACATGTCTTGGAGATGTTTGTATGTGGGGTGCGCGGACAGGCCTTGGATGATGAAATGGACTGTGACTGCTTCTCCCGTGTTGATGTTGGGGTACTGAGCTAGCTTCATCCTCGTTCGGATCGATCTATGCTTGGTCATGTATTCATCGAGTGTGGTGCTTTGTGTCAGCTTTGTGTTGTCTGATTCTTGTTTTAGCAAGAGGTGAGCTGTGGTAGTCCTGTCTGTGAAATGTTCGGTGATGGCTTGAGTGAGTTCGAGGGGTGATACTCCCAGTTCCAGGTTGGCCTTTGCAGCAAAATCTGCAGGCAGAGAATTGTTGATGGTCATGCGCAATATTGCGCTTTGTTTCCATTGCTTTGCGTACATTGGACTGTCTTGGTCTGGTGTGGTGTAGGCGGGGTTCAGGATGTTTTCCATGTCGTTGATTAGCGCCATATCATTTATCGCTTGCTGCCATATGAGGAAATTTTCCCCGTTGGGCTGGAGGGTTGGCAGATGTCCGTGGAACCGGTTGTTAGTGGGATCTTCTGTTGCCATGGTTGGGGTGATCTCTACGCTTGTGCGTGGAGGGGGGTTCGGGTTGATCTCTACGCTCGGGGGCGGAAGGGGGCTCTCGACAAGTGGTGGAGGCGCTGGGTGCGGGCTCTCGACACTGCTACTTGGAGGCGTTGTGGGGTTTGCGGGGCGGTATTCCAGGCTGCCGGGTAGTGTGGTTTGTGCGGTTGGCTTGTGTCGTTGCCTGGATGATCGTCGGGGTGGGTGCGCCGCGTTTTGTTGATCGTTCTTCAGTGGTTTTTGTGTAGGGTCCATAACCTGTGGTGATGAGACGATGACTCAGTTTATCTTCCTGTCTCTCACTTGCTCGCTTAAGGCTAGTCGCCGCTCGCTGTCGTCTGTGCGTGGCTGTGATGCGTGTACTACGTGTATGGCTATCATCACAGCCTTTCTTTAAGCTGTTTTTGTCTCTTTGCTGCGTTTGAAGACGATTAAGAGCACCTCATCATGCTTTTAGCTTCTGTTTATTCTTTCCATTCATGCCGACAAGGGCTAGTCCTTTTTTCCTTTTCAAGTTTAATAAGAGCTATCTCTTTTACAATGCGTGCTTTGTTTTCCTCCTTTTCAATATCTTCTTGTTCTAGTCTAAGGTTCTTCATTTTCCCTCCCTCCATAGACCCGGCCATGATCAAGCAGTGTGCGGGGGCGCCACGGCAAAGACCCACAGCTTTCTGAAGGTTGCAGCTGTATTGGAACAGTTGAAATTGTTCCTGGCGTCTCTGCGCTTGTGATGTTTTTCTTAGCGATTGTCGGCGGCATAGATGAAGGCATGCTTGCCGCTTTATGAGAGACATTGTCACCCAGCTCAGTTGTTTGCGCTAACATAATTTGGTCTCCCAAAGGTGCGGACTTTTGACCGGACTTTTGACCAGTTCGGACTATGGCGGACAAAAGGGTGAGGTATGACGTGAATGAAGAGGGTGAAAAAAGCAATACTGTAGGCCACACTTTTTGTGGCAAAGCCTAGCTAGTAGGCTACACAGTAGAGGATTTTTCTGTCCGGAAATTAACCCATGTCCGGAATTACCTCCCTTTCGGCAATTGTACATGCCGCACTGGTGTCGCGTTGCGCTGCTTCTGACTAGGAAAGAGATCTTCACAGCGTACGAGGCGGTGATATACGTGGAAGCGGGTGTGGTGTACTCGGAGGAGAGGATGTTGGAGGAGGCGGAGAAGAAGCCGAGGTTCATGATATCGTACAAGATAGAGCGCGGGCGCGACGTGCTCCGGACGTCCTGGTTCTTGATCGCGGTGCGGGGCGACTGGATTGAGGCGCTGGTGCTGAGGTGCGCGTTGGCGTGGCAGGATACGCATCTGCGGGACCAAGCGGTGTTTAATGAGCTGTATGGATGCAAGGACGTAACGTGCGTGCCGGTGGAGAAGGATGACGTGGAAATCAGGCACTGCGGGAGATATGTCAAGGATAGCGAAAAGGGCATGTGGGAGCCGTCGGGGGGGCCACGTGATCGTTTTGGTCTGTGATGGTTCTGGTGCGGCGCGCAGGGTGTGGCGGCACCTCAGGGACGGTCAAGGTAAATGTAATTTAAGCTCCTCGTCGCTCCTCTCTCTCGGCAAGTCGATGGGCATGGTGATGCCCCCCGCCCTGTCGCCAGGGCGGGGCATTTTTTTAATCGGCCTCGAGGCCTTCGCGCATTTGGCTTCGGGATCTACCTGTCTCCTGATCCCCCCGTGTGTCTCGAGAAATAATTCGCCCGCCAGTATCGCCCGCTGTCTCCTGTCAATATGCTACAGTACCTTGACCTCGCTAAACACCTGCCCCTGCCTTGTAGGTGCAACAGTCTGGAAGATCTGGAGACCGGGGATGATGCGCAGGTCATGCACGACCTGGGTTTCAGGTCCACGTTGTTCAACAGATCGATTAGGAAGTTGGCAGAGCGGTCCTGGGTGGTAGCTATGGTGCAACGGACTGTGCCGTCGTCTCCGAGGGGAGCGATGCGGAAGATGCTTCAATGAATGGTGTCAGCAGGTTGCCTTTATCATTCGTGTACAGAGTGCACACGTGTGGTCTAGGCCTACCATAACGGCGACAACAGCTGCGACTTATTGTGCAAAAGGCATTTTTCGACTAGAGAACGCTGATTGGCTCTTACCAACTTCTTATCCGTCCTGTTTGTAGAGATCAATACCGTATCTATTTATCGAAATATTTGGTTGTTTCGAGTCGTTCTAGCGTCTAGTGTCTATTGGACAATGCGCCTCATTTGAGGATTTCGCCTCATATGAGGCTTTTTGCCGCGCCGTTTCTGGCGCAAAGAGGGAGAAGTGAAAGCCATAGTTACGGCGAAACAGTAACAGTAAGAGTAAAAACAATGTCCAAGTCCCTTGAAGGCACCTAGAATGCACGGTATTTAGGAGGGTCTTTCTAATGCTCTGACAGACAGGAAAAATCCTCATGATCAATAACGTTCGTCCAATAGACACTAGACGACAAGTGACCTCATATGAGGCTACTTTTCATCTTATTTTTTCCCCACTCGCATTTGCTCAATAAGAATAAAAAGAGACTCTCGCCACCGCAGTTGACTTCTGCGTTGCCAAAGGATGGATTTTGGTGAGGTCTGCACGTCTTTTCCAGGCATTTTTTGAATGCCTAAAAAAGAAACCTTTTTGACCAACCTCAAAACGTTATGTGTTGCTATCTTCGAAATCAAACACCTGTTTAAAATGCCAACTGCAGATCGAAACTTCATTGCATTCTTAGTCTTTCTGTCCATTCACAACTTCTATCCCAATGTTTTTCAAGACGTTATTGTCGAGGGGCATGTTCTGAAAGGTCAGGGCTGGGATGTTGAACTTGTGACGCAGAACTAACTTTGGGGTGGAACTCGAGTGTCTCTGTTTTACAAACTTCAATCCCTACGATTGACCTATGTACTTATACTAATACCCGAGTAGAGAGGTTACATCTCATAGTGGAGTTCGCCTTTCTGCACTAGATCGTAACATAGATTTTCTATTGTATTTTCTAATTTCGACGAAGGAAATTTTGGTCCTCTTGTACTGGTTCTCAGGTCCTCGCTCACCCTTATGGTTACTCTGCGCAGTGATCAGCTACTTCCCAGATATATTGTTGCTGGCCAAATGACAGCACAAACAAATCAACATCCTTTCATGCTCACAATTGGGGCAGGCAACCTAACAACTCCAAGTTTCTCGCGATGTGTCTCAAATTTCTCTCTATTTAGCGGCTTCGTGAGGATTTCCGCGGTCATTTCATCAGTCGGGCAGTAGCCTGTGAAAATGCTTCCAATTTTCTACCTGCTCTTTCGCGAAGTTTCGGCGAATTGATATGTGCTTAGCATTTCTTATCCCATCAGTGGACCAGCGCAGAGCACCATGGTTGTCTACAAAGATCGGAGTTCTCGGTTTCTGCTCCATGTCCAGCACTGAAAGCATCTTCCTTAACCAGATGACTAATTTGCACAGCTCGCTTGCAGCAAAGAACTCGGACTCACACGTAGACAGTGCCACAGCATCCTGCTTGACACTCTTCCAGTGAATAGCTGCACCTCCAAGTTGTATGAGTATCCCACTGGTAGACTTACGATCTACACGATCTCCAGCCCAATCGGCGTCAGAGTATACGGTCAGAGTGTTATCTCCGGGCCCAATCCTCAAGGCGTAGTCGCGAGTGCCCTGCAGATATCAAAGCACTCGCTTCTTAGCAATAAGGTGTGATGTTTTAGGCTCTTCCATGTGCCTGCAAAGAATTCCAACCGCTGCGCTGATGTCTGAGCGTGTTCTCGTGGATGCGCACAGTAAGGAGCCAATAATTTCTTGGTACAAACTCATTTCTGCATCCTTTTCCGCCTCTAACAAAGATTGGTTCGTGCACATTGGCGTAGTGACAGACTTAAAATTAGCCATTCCAAATCGATCGAGAATCTGACTGATATACTGGCTCTGAGACAGCCAAAGGAATTGTTCATCTCTGCGAAACGTCACTCCCAAAAAATGGCTCAACATCCCGAGGTCCTTCACATCCAAATGATTTGAAAGCTCTTGCTTGATTGCATAAATAGAATTTTGTTCCCCGATAATTATTATGTCATCGACGTACAGCAAAATCCAACTGTTTCCCCGCCGAAATGCACAGGCATCTGAAAGTAGGGATGTGAACTTTAAATCGGTCATCACGTCTACCCACTTCTTGTTCCATAGTTTTGGAGCTTGCTTGAGACCATAAAGGCCCTTCTTAAGCTTCAATACTTCCCCTGGTCCACAGAGTTCGACTCCAATCGGCGGAGTGGCGTACACATCGCTCTCGAGCTCGCCATGGAGAAAGGGAGTTCTGACGTCCATCTGATGCACATCATAGCCTTTGAGTAGTGCGACAGCCAGCGCTGTCCGAACTGTTGTGAAGTCTACAACGGGGGCATACGTCTCCACTACGTTTCCCTGCATGAAGCCACGCACAACAAACCGAGCTTTGTACCGACTTACAGTGCCATCCTCATTTAGCTTCCGCTTGAATACCATTTTCGTTGAGAGAGGACTGATACCTTTAGGGAGTGTCACAATATCCCAGGTATCATGTTTTTCCAGCGAGGAAAGTTCTGATTCAAGTGCTGCGGTCCACCTATCAGCATCTGACATTGCTTGGGCTTCTGCTACTGTAGAGGGCTCTGCCATATCAGCAACTCCAGTAAATTGAGCATGTCCAGGAGACAGGTAGTCGGGCTGCCTCGTCTCTCTACGGGGATACCTCCTCTCTTCCACTGATGGTTCTTCATCTTCTTCTACTTCGTTAGGTGTAGGCCCAGAGCTTAAACCGGTATCATCTGCAGTACCCGTACTGATCTGATCGGGGGGGTAGTACGTTAATTGCTCCATATCAGCATCCTGCGGGGTCTCATCGACATTTTCTTCCTGATTCTGAGGCTTGGTTGCAGGGTCCTGGTTCACAATTCCGCTCGTTGGGGTTGCGACACTTCGTCTTGGACCACTACGCTGATGGACACGTGGATGCTGATCAGAATCTAACACTCCTACCGCACTGTCGTCAAACCAGTCACCGCCAGGAAATTCTGTCGCAACAATTTGAACATCTCTTGATACAGTTGCATTATTTCTTGACCGAATCCAGACCTTATATTGGCGACTTTCATTACAGTACAATATAATCCCCTTCTCACTTTTTACACCTAGCTCATCCAGCTTAGCTTTGGGGACGTGAACCCAGGCAAGACACCCAAAGACACGGATATGATCAACTCGAGGCTTCACGCCTGTTAGCATTTCGAAAGAAGTCCTGTTCGTACGAGGACAGTAGAATCGGTTACGAAAATCAGCAGCAAATGTAACTGCTTCCGCCCAGAAAGATCTGGGTAGATGTTCATGAGCCAACATCGAGCGCGCTGATTCCATGATGGTTCGGATTGTACGCTCAGCAATGCCGTTACTCTCGGGAGAGTACGGTGGGCTGCGGCTCACTTCGATGCCCTGTGCAACAAGGTGACTGACTAGACCATCATACTCTCCCCCATTGTCAGAGTGGACACACTTGATAGTGCAGTCGTACTTTCGTTCAAACCACAATTGAAACTTTCTGAACTCCTGCAGCACTTCTGTTTTCCATCTAATCGGTACCACGGTAATAAATCCAGAGTACTCGTCGATAAATGACACGTAGTACCTATCCCCTCTTAAGGACTCACACGACATGGGTCCACAAACATCGCTGTGGATCACCTGTCCAGCGCGATGAGCTCGATAGTTGTTTGCCTTGAAAACCTTACGGGAGTGTTTTCCTTCCTGGCAGCTGTCGCACACGTCACTTCTGTCCTTGTAAGTAGTAGTATCTAGTCCGATTACAGAACCCTGACGCCGGAGCTGCTGTATGCTGTACTTGCTGGCATGGCCAAGCCGGGCGTGCCACATGTGCTCTGGCACACTGCGCGCGGCCTAAGCAGGAGCAGAGGGAATGATGCTCCCGACCAAGATGTAGATGTCTGACAGTCGCCTTCCCTGAAACATGAGAGTCCCTTCCTTCATTGCTAAACATCCATTCGTGAGAAACGGAGCTCATACCCGTCTTGGCAAAGTGCAGAGCAAGATATCAAGTTTGCCTTGAGCTGGGGAACAATCGGAACATTTCTTAAAACAACTGTACGATTCGCGATATCGCCTCCACTCTTGAGAACAGTAGAGAATTGGAGGATTCCTCGCTGCACAGCAACGACAAAGCTTCCGTCTCCGAGAATGATAGTCCTGGCAGGAATCGGTTCTGTATTTGACGGCATAGATGCGCTGTAAACCATGTGATGACTGACGCCAGAGTCAACTACGAACTCATACTGATCATGTTCAATGGCATCGGAGTGAGCCATTAAACCCCTGGTCGGGTTTGCAGTGCCATCTCGACGCATGTCCGGATCATCATATCTTTTATGACGCTGTTGGTGAGGATTGTCACCTCCATATGAGTCCTGCCTCTGTGCACAATTTCTGATTAGATGTCCAACCTTATTGCAGCCGTGACATCTCCTGCGCTCGACAAAGCGCTTGTGCTTCTTCGCAGCGAAGTGTTTCGGTAATCTGAATTTACCAGTAGCCACCGCATGGCCACCCTCGCTGGGATCCGAGCTGGCATTTGGCTTGCTCCAGTTCCGTTCTTCATGTTCTTGCAGTAGACGCGCGGTCCCTACCTCCCAAGTCAGTGCATCACCTACTGTCTGCATGGAGGACACAACGTGTCCATACGCAAACTCTCTCTTATCTCCGAACGAGGCCCAGAAAATGGCAACTTGCATGTCCTCCGATACTGTACTGTTCATGGCATGCAGATGATTAAATATTTCCTCAAAGAAGTCGATATAGTCGGACATTATTTGTTCTTTGTATGACAGCCTGGTCAATTTCGTCTGCAGCTGAACGCGCGTAACCACGTTTGATACAGCATATCGGTCGGATAACCTTTTCCACATGTTGAAAGGATTGTCCTTCTCGGACAGACATAGCCGAAGTGGTTTGTTGCCAAGCCCATGTATCAGAACGGCGCGTGCTAAAGCGATATGCTGATTATGTTCAGTTGAGAGCGGATTATCTGCGGTTGCCTGCCCAATTATGTCCGTTGTGACAACGTACAAAATTCCCTTAGCGGCAAGTGCCGCCTCAGTTCTAGCACACCACAGCTGGAAGTCTTCACCATGACGCCCCAGAAACTTGTGGATTCTCTTACTGTCTTCCATAGCCAGGCAAGCTACAGTAAGGTAGCAACACTGTAGAGCGGTGTGTCGAACGAGGGACAGTAAAGAACGGACAAACGAATAGACACGGATCGACGGCAAAGGAGGATGAGCAGGGATTGCAGTCGTAGCAATGGGCTGGGCCCATAACCTTCTGAATGGTCAGGGCTGAGATGTTGAACTTGTGACGCAGAACTAACTTTGGGGTGGAACTCGAGTGTCTCTGTTTTACAAACTTCAATCCCTACGATTGACCTATGTACTTATACTAATACCCGAGCAGAGAGGTTACATCTCATAGTGGAGTTCGCCTTTCTGCCCTAGATCGTAACATAGATTTTCTACTGTATTTTCCAATTTCGACGAAGGAAATTTTGGTCCTCTTGTACTGGTCCTCAGGTCCTCGCTCACCCTTATGGTTACTCTGCGCAGTGATCACATACTTCCCAGATATACAAGTACGGTACCCCCTATGTTGGACATGGCAACAAATTGTTGGACAATAAAGAAAATAAGAGAA
This sequence comes from Chondrus crispus, assembly GCF_000350225.1. Lineage (NCBI taxonomy): Eukaryota > Rhodophyta > Florideophyceae > Gigartinales > Gigartinaceae > Chondrus > Chondrus crispus. Next base: position 632,913 of record NW_005178809.1, read on the forward strand.
TGTATCTAAAATACATGAAATAGAACATTTGCTGGACAGTTTTCGTCAAAGTTTGGCGGTTAACGTGGCTATATCTCTGGAGCTTTTGCTTTGCAATAAATTTGCATGGCATAATCGAATTTCCCGCCCTCCTTACCCCTTTTTTCCATCGACTTACGCCAAAACTGCTTAAGCCGTTCGTGTTTTTGGTTCACCATCTCGAGTTTCGGTTTTCCACAATCACAATACAATTTCCTCAACCCGTTCCCCTTCTATCTGCCATTCAGCTTTTGCCAACGACTTGCAGCTATGACCAAAAAGAAAAGTCTCGAGCAAAAAGGAAGGCAGCTGTTCCAGCAAGCCGTCATCGCCACTGAGAATGGAAAATCCACGACAACAGCTGCTGCGATCGCGCGCCTGCCCCGTTCCACCTTTTACTACAGGCTTAAGAATTTACACATCGCACGCAAACGGCGTACTTATCTTACAGAAGTTGAAGAAACTGTGATTGTGGGGCTTCTTGAGCGCTATGCGCTGCAGGGCTTCCCACTTCGTCGCACAGACCTCTGCGACGCACTCAAGATTTTTGTTAGCGCCCTTCCCCTGGAGGGCCAAAATGCTCTACCCTTTCGCAAAAACGTCCCTGGAAAAAAGTTTCTCAAGAACTTTGCAGACCGTCACCGACAACGAATCAATTTTGTTAGGGCATCTAAATAGGAGCGACCAATGCTACAAATCTCACTCAACACCTGGTGGCGCTTGAGTCTGTAATGGCCGAAAACAATATCGATCCATGCCGAATTGCAAATCTTTATGAAACCGGTACCACTCCTAACCGAGACTGCAACCAGACTGCTCGAACAAAAGTATACAATTTACGTGGAGTACAACCACAACAGCGAAGCCCAGAATTTCTAAATGTGAATCGCATAACCATGTTGTCGGTAATTTTCGCAAATGGGGCACCAGGAAGGTCAATGTTCGTCTGTAAAGGAAAATATTTACAATTCAGAACTACTGTGGTTGATGGAAAACCGGTCGTGGAAACTTTGGCGGACTGCCTACCGAGAGGCAGCATAGTTACAATGCGAGAAAACGTCACCGGGGTGGATGGCCACAATTTTATTGAATGGGCTAAGCTATTTGTTGACGATGTGAAGGATTTGACAATGAACAATCGGAAGGTTTTGTTAGTCCTTGATGGCTACAGAAGCCATATGACGTACCAAGCCTTAAAAACATTACAATCTTGAGGCGTTATCGTATACGCTCTCCCGGCGCACACAAGCGGATACCACTCGATATCTCTGGTTTGGGCCATTTAAGGAGTCACTGCGCGCAAGTGTGGAGCGGCTGGCATCACCATGTGTGAGTAACAAATACGACATTTTTGATTATCTGTAAATCATGAGAGAAGCATTTTATCAATCCTTTCCAAGAAAAAACAGTGTTTCAGGCTTCGCGAAAGCTGGTATCTGGCCACTGCACGCGCCCGCATTATTACCACGTCCACTACCTGAGTCGGCTCCAAACCGGAGTCGCATATTGACAGTTGATGAGCTTGGAGATTTGCTGGAATTGAAAAGATCTGAGAGCCGCAATGGACTAGGACTACGTCCTAGGCTGATGGCAAATGGCTACTTGGATACTTCCGCTGGTTTAGGTCTCACGACAACCTCCGCAATGGCGCTTGTGCATGGAAAATTTAAGCGAGACAGGGCGAAAATGGACGCCCAACAGCGTCGTGAACGCAATCGGGACGACGCCGAGAAGATACTGTACGAGCGGACTCGGGAAACACGCATTTTGGTCTGCATGCGACGTGCGCAACGACGGACAGCGACATATGGAGATCCCCTCATTCTTCCTCGACCTATTCGCATCCGGAGACAGATAGCCAAGAATCGCGCAGCATCGCATTGACGCCAGAAAAATGATGCCGCTGATGCTTTGCTTTCAATCGCAGTTCCGAGATCAGGCAGTGCCGACTGATATGTTTTTCCAGCCTTGTAATCATATTCTGATTAAAATGTTTGGGCCATGATTGTCATATGCTGTCCAACTTACGGGCTCCGTTTTTCCCATTTTGAGGGCCATTCCATTCATCGTGATTGTCATGCAGAGAATGATAACCACTGAGCAAAAGGGGAGGTGCCGTTGGCCAACGACGTGAGAGAGGAATGACTGGGAGTCATATGAAGGAATCAGCAGAGAAGGAAGCATCGCAAGTGGGAATGAGCAGACGAGTTCAATGAAAGAGTTGAAGGAATCACCACAGTCCCCCTGAACTCGTATATGAGTGACTCAATGAGAAGGATTGCCGGATTAACTTGAAAGTATGAGCGCAGGTTTACCCTGAACCTGAAGGTTTTTGATGCGTGTTGATGACGTCTTACAGTGCGGGGTGGACCTTGAAACCTGATGAAAATGGGGTTTTCGGCGTCATGTGAATACGTCGGGTGTGAGACGTGTTCGGCTTGTGAGAGGTTGCTTCTAACGACGTCGGGTGGTTGACGTGTGAGCTTGTGAGAGGTAGCTTCTAACGACGTCGGGTGGTTGACGTGTGAGCTTGTGATAGGAAAGTGTGGGAAGGAGGTGTACGGTGGGATTCGAACTGGCGTGCGCAGCAGTAGAATGAGGCCCATAACCTGTCATGCAGGGAATGATAACCACTGAGCAAAAGGGGAGGGGCCGTTGGCCAACGACGTGAGAGAGGAATGACTGGGAGTCATATGAAGGAATCACCACAGTGATTGCCAATCACGCAATCACGCAATCACGCGATCACGACATTAATTTAACGTCTTTCTGCATCGTTCCTTTCTCCAACGTGTGCTACTTGTAGCTGTAAACACATTTCCACGGCTTTGCATGTGCATGTGTTAAGTTAACACATGCACATGCAAATGTAAAGTTAACATTTTACATTAACACTGTTAACGCACTTCTTGCTTCATTCCATTTCACGTTTGGCACTCTGGAAAAACGAACTTGCCGGACGTAGTCAGTGATTACCCACCATCACTGCCCAGAGGTGTCCCAAGCTCTCTAGCCGGGTGTACAAGGTTTCGGCGTTCAATTCTCATATCGTTTGTGGAGAAAAAGCTATTGTATCCCGTGTTCCGGTTGGAGCTCTGCTCCATTTGTGTGCACTGGAGAAGTGATCGTATTTGTGTGTGTCGTTGTATATGGCTTTTGTGTTAACGCACTCTCAAACGCAGCATGGCATTCTTGGGCGTTCAGATGGCGGTGTGGACATATGCACAACATCCTTGCTCCCCGCTGTCAATACAAGGTGGCATATACTCCTCTGCGCATCTGTGAGGGCGAGGTAAACCTTCCTGGAAAGTGTACATACCTTAAGATAGGAAACCTAAGCCTGTGCTCCTCATATGAAGCCGAAAACTGTGGGCCCAGATTCAGCGCACTTTCTATCTGGATCCAAACCTTTGCGTCACGACATATCCTTCTTAGCACCAAGGGTACACAAATTTACTGTGTGTCAACAGCAGCGGTCATGGGTCTCGTTCTTGTCCGCGTTCTTTACCATGCCCCTCCCACTTTTCTTTGCGCTTTGTGCCAGCATCGGTATGAATGCTGATGGCAGCGTCAGTGACACAGATTCCTATGAGGTCGGCCGCTGCCTAGCTCATCATGATCGGCACCTGCGCAAAAAAGGTGCGCCTGCTTATCATGATACAGGCACTCTTCAGTGCAGGGCAAGGAATCTCATGAAGGGGCCGGGACGTCCTTACGCTCTTCATGGAGAAAAAGGCCGTGCTTCTGGAAAGTTGTCAAACCCCTCACCGGACATCGGTTCAGGAAAACGTTTAGGCTTACATGCTACCAATTCAGGACGCTAGTAGCCAGACTACGTCCCAAACTCGACCACAATAGGGTGATGGCTGGCAGGGCAAGCGGTCTGTTACAGGCTGAAATCAAGACGGCCGTTCTCCTCCGATTTCTGTCAGGTGGTAATCACCATGATCTCTGTCTGCTATTCAACCTGCAATCTTCCTCACTATAAGACATTTTCCGCCGCACTTTAAGTGCATTTCTGTCTTCGTTTGAGTTGCCGGGTATACCGGAGGATGTAGATAACTTAAAGAAGATGGCCCTTGACTTTAAGCTATCTCGTCCTCGTGGGAGTCTACTAAACGGTTGCATCGCGGCTCTTGACGGCATGGCTATCAAGATACGGAAACCGTCCAAAGCATTTCATCCAGCACAGTTCTTTTGCAGAAAATTTTATGCTATTCCAGTTCAAGCTATGGTTGACTCCAAGTATCGCTATCGATGCTTTTCGGCTCTCTGCGTCGGAGCCACACATGACTCGTTATCTCACGAGATCTCTGCGCTTGGAAAGTTCTTGCGAGATAAGAGACTCCCGTCGCCGTTCTGGATTGCGGCTGATGAGGCGTATGTCTGTTCGGATTTTCTCCTGACGCCGTTCCCGTCTTCTTCCTTTGACCGTTCCGCTTTGTCAAAGTAAAAAGATGCCTTCAACTTTTTCTGCAGCTCGCTGAGAATGCACGTTGAGCAGGCTTTCGGAATTCTCGTGGGACGGTTTGGAATTCTCTGGCGCGCACTTCGCTTTTCCTTGGATGTCAACACCAAGGTAATTTTTGCCACGATGCTGCTACACAATTTTTGCATTGACCCCTCTGAGGAAACGGAACCAGAGGCAATGCCAGAAAGGGAAAGGAGGGAGAACGCGACGGCTTTCAGGGTGTGGTATCATGACTCTCACGGGAGTATTTGGGCTCAGCATGAACGTGCTTCGGTGCCGACCTGCGGAGACATGGCAATGCAAAAGTCTTTCTCAAGGAGAGAAATGGTTCACTCCTTAAAAAGAATGGGACTTACGAGACCATATGGGCAAGATCGGTTTGACTCTGATGACGAAGATTTCAGTTATGCACTTTATCAGATCCTTGCAGTGGACTTTGTTGAGTAATTCAGCTACATCCACCACATCTAATCCCGGAATAACCATTACAGTGACCCAAGATTTCATGGCATGAGGTTGTGCACATGAATTCATTTCATGCACAGGTTGATCTCGTGTTGAAATCAACTCTCCTGTATGTGACTGGCTACGTTGCGTGGCCACATTGCATGTCAAGTTTAGATAATGACATTTCATGGAGTTCATCAATCCCAGGGATGATGGACTACCTTGTCGACCATGGTGGTAAGTAGTACATAGAGTGGTATAATATGTTGCAGCTTGAACTTGAATCTAAAAGATAACAACGTTTTTACAACTCGAGTAACTATTCTAACAGGTTATGGGCCTAGTTACGAACGCTGCACTACCCGAGTCTAAGAAATTGTTCAACTAATCGATTGCGCGTGCGCGGGGCGTCGAGCAATGGCGGATGATTTATGGGAGTCGGCCAACTTTCGGGTCGAATTGCTTGATGGGGACAACTACTTTCTTTGGGCAAGACGCATGAAGACTGTTCTCATGTCGAAGCAATACTGGACTATTGTTTCAGGGGACGAGGTCCCGAAGGCCGATTCTACTGAGGAAGCGCGTCTGGCGTTTCTGCATCGCTCGCAGAACGCTGTGTCCACGATCACAATGGCCGTCACCGACCACTGTTCGGGATCTACTACGGACACTGAAGTCCCGGTGGCTCTCTGGAATGAGCTGCGGGACAAGTACCATGTCTCGGCAGAGGCCACAATCGACGCGCTGCTAACTAGCTATCACCTGGTTTCCATGCAGGATGATGAGTCGGTGACACAGTACGTCGATCGGGTTTGATCGCTTGGGAAGCGATTGGCTGCCGCCGGTCAAGTTTTTAAAGACGAAGACAAAATTAGGACTATGTTAGGAGGCCTCCCGGCACAGTATGCCATGACCCGGGACCTTATCCGTGAGCTCGGCAGGCCTCATCACGAAGCGGTCGCGATGCTAGTCGCTAAAGAGGCTGAGCTGCAACCATCCGGCACGAAACTGGCGCCAAAACAACGGGCGGAAAAGGCATTTACTCTGAATCACAAACACCCTAAGGGTGCCTGTTTCCACTGCGGGAAGCAGGGACACTACAAGAAGAACTGCCCCGCACTCGATGGCAGGAAAGAGAATCACCCAAGGGGTGGTGGGCGTCAGAAGAGGCGCGAGTTCCGGCCGTCGAGAGCGGGAAAGGCCAACCCAGATCCATGTCATATTTTTCGCTGATGGCTACAACCGTGGCGGGAAATGACATCCTGAAGGACAAGTGGGTCCTGGACTCCGGGGCCACCCGCCACATGACCGATAATATCTCGTCATTGACGAGCATCCGTGGGACGGGTGGCTCTGTCGAAATGGGGGATGGCTCCGTGGTCAGGATCCTAAAAGTTGGAACCATGATATCCACGGCGGTGGTGGACGGGGCACAGAGGACATTCTCTATTGACGAGGTAGCCTACGTCCCGGAGCTGACCACTAATCTCCTTTCAGTGAGCTGCATCCGGCAGAGGGGATTCGAGGTCACCTTTAAAACTGGCGAGAACAACATTGGGATGGTACAGGTAACTGAGAAAGACACGGGTCTGGTTGTGATGAAGGGAATAGAGGGTCAATTGGGTCTATATGAGATGCTATTGGCTCCCAAATTTGGCTCAAAATTGTCGGGGAAAATGTACATCGCGACGAATCGGCCCAACTGGCACAAACATTTTGGCCATGCGCCGAAAAAAGCGATAACTCAGACAGCCCCATTAGTTCAGGGTCTGGGTAACCGAGCTGACAATCTCACGTCGGATTGTGAGGTGTGTCTTGAGAACAAGTCTACGCGGGAAAGCCGGAAGCCAGCTGACAAATCAATCGGCAGTTCGTGCAAGCCACTGGATTGGTCCACAGCGATTTATGTGGACCTATTGGAATCCCATCGGTCGGCAAGGCGAGGTACTTCGTGACCCTATACGATGATGTCTCTGCCGTGTCGGCTGTACGGTTTGTACAGGGTAAGGACCAGACCGGCTGGGCTCTGAAAAGTATGATAGTCGAACTTGAATCAATCGCAGTGAACTGCGCGCGTGTACGTCGGGTCCGGATGGATAGTGGCGGGGAATTCATCGGCAAGAGCCTCAACCATTGGTTTACGGACTCTGGGATAATGCCGGAATATTCCCCGCCGTATTCGCCGGAGTCCAATGGGCGAGCGGAACGGCTTAATCGGACCCTACTGGACAAAGCGCGCGCGATGGTAAACCCGCTCGGTCCTAACTATAAAAGTCTATGGACTGAGGCAGTGGCAACCGCGAACTACATCCGCAATAGGATATTCAGGAAGGGCTGCCAGCGGGAAGCAGTGACTCCGATAGAAGCGCTGACAGGGATCAAACCGGATGTATCGAACCTGAGGGAATTTGGTTGTACAGCTTTCGTCAACATACCCAGCCAGTTCAGGGAAGGAAAATTCGCCAGCCAGGCCCGTAAGGGTATGATCGTTGGCTATCTCGGAGGAGCATACCGTGTCTACATCCCTGAATCTGGCCGGATCTTGATCTCTAAAGATGTCAGAACCATTGAGGGACCAATCAGGGATGACGTTGAGACTGACACGCTGGAGTCGAATGAGATATTGGACACTACGCGGACAGGTGAAGAAGTGGAACAAACACACGTAGTACCTACGGAGGAATTGGCGCCAATGACAGCGGACCAATTGGAAGCCCTCACACATTGCCCGAATGTGCGGCGTTCAAACCGGATAACTAGGGAGCCCGAACGGTATGGCAAAAGAGGCCAGGCCATGATGGTGACGGGCGGCGACCAATTCCTGGAAGATCCGCGCTCGTACAAAGAGGCGATTGGACGATCGGACCACGGAAAATGGCGCGAGGCGATGGAGGACGAGATCCGAACCATTAACGAAAAGGGTGTTTGGTCACTATCCGAACTGCCTGTAGGGAAGAAGGTAATCGCTACCGGCTGGGTCTATCAGGTGAAGAGGAAAGCTAATGGTTTTATCGAGCGGCACAAGGCCCGATTGGTCGCTAAAGGGTTCTCACAAAAGACGGGATCAGATTTTGGCGAGATCTATGCGCCTGTAATTAAGTATACTACGCTACGGATGGATCTGGCCTTGGTGGTGCAGCGTCGGCTGAAGATGCTGCAAGTAGATGTCAATTCCGCCTTCCTGAATGGTGACCTTCAGGAGGAGCTCTACGTTCCTCAGCCGGAAGGTTTCATTACTGAGGGGCAGGAGCAGAAGGTGATGCGGCTCCACAAGGCGCTATATGGGTTACGGCAGGCGGCACGCGCCTGGAATAAGGTATTGTGCAAATTGGTCTCGACGCTGGGATTTGTCAAAAGCAATTATGACGAATCGTTATACACTCGATTGGAAAAAGATGGCGGTTTGACCATAATTGTGGCCTATGTTGATGACATGCTAATTGTTGGCAAATGTGAGAAAATCCTACGCTTGGTGGCGGCTCAAATGGGGGCACAGGTTGAGCTTCGTGTAGAGGACTCCATCACGAAATTTCTGGGAATGTGCGTCAATCATAGCGAGGAATCTGGGACTCTAAGAATTGCAAACCAACCGCTCATTGACTCGACATTACAGCGTTTTTCCATGGCGGATGCAAATTCCGTGCCGACCCCAGTCGCCAGCGGTGTAAGGATTGAACTGGACGAAGATGGTGAGCCATTTGAAGGGCCGTACTCGGAACTGGTCGGCGTGCTTCTATATTTGGCGAACACGGTCCGACCGGACATCTCGTTCGCTGTCGGACGTCTGGTGCGCTTTTGTTCTGCACCGAGGACGTCGCACTGGGTAGCTGCGAAGCGGGTCCTAAGGTACCTAAAGGGTACACGGGAGAATGGTTTCACGTATCGCGCGGGCGCTGGGCATGACGTGGTTGGATATGTGGACTCGGATTTCGCCGGGGACCACACAGACAGAAAGTCCACCACTGGGTATTTATTCCAATTGGCAGCTAGTGGGATTTCTTGGAGGTCCAAGAAACAGACCATAGTGGCTCTGTCTACCAGTGAGGCAGAATACGTGGCCCTCTCAACTGCTGCGCGCGAGGTAATCTGGCTTAAGAATTTGGCGGCTGACGTTGGCCTGGTTGCTAGTGGAGTGGTTTGTCTACACGGGGACAACCAGACTGCATTAAAAATGGCGCGAGAGGCTGGATTGACCGAGGCCTCTAAACACATCTCCATCTACTATCACTTTATCAGGGAAAAAGTCGAGCAAGGGGACATTGTGCTGGAATATGTGCCGTCCGTGGATAACTTGGCTGACATTCTAACGAAAGGTTTGGGCAGACAATCCCATCACAAGTTGGCTGGTTTAATCGGGATCGATCTGGGTGCTGGTGGCAGTGGTGCTGAGGAGGAGTGTTGAGTAATTCAGCTACATCCACCACATCTAATCCCGGAATAACCATTACAGTGACCCAAGATTTCATGGCATGAGGTTGTGCACATGAATTCATTTCATGCACAGGTTGATCTCGTGTTGAAATCAACTCTCCTGTATGTGACCGGCTACGTTGCGTGGCCACATTGCATGTCAAGTTTAGATAGTGACATTTCATGGAGTTCATCAATCCCAGGGATGATGGACTACCTTGTCGACCATGGTGGTAAGTAGTACATAGAGTGGTATAATATGTTGCAGCTTGAACTTGAATCTAAAAGATAACAACGTTTTTACAACTCGAGTAACGATTCTAACAGACTTACGCATCAGAATCATTCCCTGTCCACTTCCTCAAATAAATTTGTTAGGTGACGTAAATCGGGCAGCCTGCGAACTAAGTGCTTGGCGCCCGTCTTTGCCGGCGCTACGTCGTCACGGGTTTCCTCTTCGCCGCGTACAACCGCGCCCAGCTGTACGTGCGCAGCACGGATATCGACTGCACACCCATGCGAGCCCCGTCCCAGCTGACCGCCCTCTACCCGCCCGGCAGTGCCACGCTCGACGACGTGCGCTCGCGCTTCGACGCTGCCCCGCTGTCGGACGGTCAGGGCGGCCTTCCGGGTCGCTTTCAGCCCGTGGTTGTCCACACAGAGGCCTGGAAATGTGTGCCCGAGACACGATGTCGGGGGAGAACAAGCGCGCCACTGTGTGCACAGACCTCGTCAGGCGGGAGGCTGCGCGGCCTTGACTCAAAATAACGTCTTACTTTACATGGGCGCGGCGCGCTCGAAAGACACCGGCAAGCTGCCAAAGGAGTTTGAAGAGGACGCCAACAGGTTTGTCCTGTTCAGCGCCGACGATGTCCGGCGGGAAGCGCGCGCCAATTGAGGGGCGCTATTGCAAGCCTCGTCGCCCACGGCACCACCACCATGTGCCCCTTCCCCCATCACGCCCGCCGTGCCACGCCCGCCCGCCTCGCATCGAGGTCACGACAAGCCCGCATATCCAGCCGCCACATGTATACTGGTACCGCCCTGCAAGTACCATGTCATAGCCTGCTCTCATCCACCACCCCCCGTCGCCCACTATCCCTCCCTGCCAACACTAACTCTTCCCAGGCATCAGACCCGCGCTGCCCCTCCCGCCAATCCCCCTCCTTCTCTCCCCGCCGCCCCCTCCCCTGTCCCTCCTCTTCCTCTGCGACCATGGCTAACCGCAAGTCCTGGCGCCGCGCCGCCGCCCCCCTCGAACAACTGCGGCCCCTCCCGTCTGGCCAACAAATTCGCTTCCCCCTTTGCGGGCATTTACTCCACCGCCCTTTCCTCTGTGCTCCACCGCTTGCTGGCTAAAGACGCCTTCCTCCAAAACGCAGATGGCAATAGCATCTGCGCAATACGCTCACGCAATAGAGACAAGCCGTCTCTGCCATGTTGTCTGCGCTGCGCTTCTTCGACATAACTTGTGATGTTGAAACTAGGAACCAGCATTGGACTGGTTGCCAAAACAGTTTTCTATCTCGTCCGCCAGCCTTGAGCAGTATGTCTTCAATATCCCAACAATGCGAGGATCTGCTCGCGACTCCCCCTCCATTTATTGAGTGTATCTAAGTGCTTTAGCCATAGAGTCTAGGCGCTTTTCATTGTAATCTGTCGTGCACTGAGGGGGAAGGGTGGGATCCCCCTCTGGCAGAGCGCGCGCGTTCGGGGGGCGCGTGTAGGGGGTTATCGGGAGATTACCCGTAAGGGACCGGTACGGGGCCGGGCGCGAAGCGTAGTAGGGAAAGTAAGGGAAAAAGAGGAAAAACAGAGCCCAGGAGGGGCGGAGCGGTAGGGACAGCTGTCGCGCGGAGAGCCGAGCGTGGCCGGACGACGCGCGCGGTAGAGGCAGGAGGGAATCGGGACGTAGATGGCTCGCAGGGTACCGTCGTGGGACGGGGACCGACGCGAGGCTACGACTCCGTTCCAGAAACCCGAGTTGTAGACCCAAAGCTTCCTGAGGATTTACTTCGGGTCGGACGTCGGCTATATACTAGCCGACGTCGGAGCGATAATTAATTAAACTAAAATTACTAAATTGGACGACGGCGGCGATGGCCGGAGAAACTCCTCTTGGGGAGGTATGACAACCACTACACGTGGGGAATGACACGATTAACGTGAGGAATAACATGGGTACACGTGGATAGAACTGTCAGTATTTCGACAGGGCTCCATGGAGCTTACACCCGGACACGAGCGGGGGTTTGGATACACGGTTACACGTGGTACATATCTCACTTATGCTAGTGAGGCATTCCGTGTGGGCTACAGTACAGCACCGCGATTACGCGGGGCGGTCAGTGCTCTACATAGCCCCCCTCTCAGAGTAGAGCGTCCCCGCGAACCATGACTTTGGCGACAGTGGTATCGCCATTGACCACCGGCGAGGGTAGAGGAGCTCTTGGGGAGAGGGTGGTACGGTGTGAGTCACCGACAGCGCGTCCCCGTTACCTTGCGAAGCGGCGTCCACACTCTGAGCCCGGTTGCGGAGCGGCGTCGCTCCCTTGAGCACCTCGATCTTTTCTTGGTGCCGGAAGAGGCTCTCGTTGATTACGAGTAGGAAGGGGATCTGTGAGAACGAGGCCGCGGCTTCCTTTCAGGAGGCTCGGTGATCCGCCTCACTCGATAGACAATGAGTAAATTGATTCACTTGTGTTTCCTCGCGTACGGTAGGTAGTGGACAGAACTCTCTTGGTCAAGGGTAGTGAGGGGAGGTTTCCCCGTCCGGGTGACGAGGCGGAACCACCGCGGCCGATGGCCACGCCATATGGCGGCGTGGAAGCCACGCCCAGCGAGAATAAAATTACCCCACTTCGGGGGGGGGGTTGGTTACGCAGCCAGACGAGGGATTCCCATCACACCGGTGGCGGTGTCCACGCTCTAGAGAATTACCCATAGCAGGTTGGGATGCTCCAGGGGACGGAGACGTACCTCGTTGAGACGTGCACAACGTACCCTCGTCCTCGGCGACGGAAAGACCACGACGCCCAGTCGAGACGGACCTCTATATCCGAGGGACATAAATTAACCCACTCCTGAGAGGGGGGACAGGTGACGCCACAATGGCAGGGACAAACGCGTCACACGAGCCAAATTGTCTCAACCTATGTACGGGAGGAGACCATTACGCCTTGCGACAAGCCCAACCTTATGCCCCGCGCGGACCAAAGCGGTGGTGTCCTCGTCAAACGAGTGGAATAATTTGCCCATCTTGCAAGAGAGGGATACTGAGTACGCTATGAAAGCGGTGACGACCTCGTTAAGCGATTAGGACAATTTCCCCACCTCCCAGGGGAGGAGGGTGCTGAGCACGCGTTGGACGCGGTGATGACCTCGTTAAACGAGTAGAACAGTTCTCCATCTTCCGAAAGAGGGAGACTGAGTACGCTATGAGGGCGGTGACAACCTCGTTAAACGAGTAGAACAGTTCCCCATCATCCGAAAGAGGGAGACTGAGTGCGCTATGAAAGCGGTGACGACCTCGTTATATAAATTATCCCTTCGAGATGCGGGACGAACACGCTGCTAGAGCGGGAGCATCCTCGTCAAACGAGTAGAAATTTATCGCTCGTGAGTCGGGAGGATCCTCGTCAACGAGTAAATAAATTATTCCTCGCAATGAGGGACGGACACGCCGTTTGAGCGGGAGTACCCTCGTTAACCGAGTATAGAATTTGTCCCTCGAGATGAGGGACCGACACGCTTCTTGAGCGATAGTACCCTCGTTAAACGAGTAAGAAAAATTATCGTACCCCGCGAGGGGGACGGACACCCCACGAGGCGGAGAATGACCTCGATAACCGAGTGAAATAAATTATCCCACAATTGGGGGGGGAACACCCGCCAAGAGGCGGAGAATGACCTCGACATGCAAGCAAGATAATTTCTCCCTCCCCGATGAGGGAGAGGGGACACGCCAAGCGGCGATAGGGAACCTCGTGAACCGAGTACTGAGACTTCTCCTCCAGGAGAGGGACGCGCACGCCATGAGGGTATGGGGGTACCTCGCCGAGAGACTAGGAAAATTTTTCCTCGTGTGAAACCGCCACGAGGGCGAAAACTCCCTCGTCGAACGAGCCATAGTGTCTCGGGCGTCTGTTTCCCGAGGTTGCGTCCGGGGTCGGTGGCGCCGCCAAGAGAACGCGCGGGCGCCCTTCATACTGTACCGCCCGCCCTTGGTATGGCCGGGGCGGCGCCACCCGCGAAACAATAGCGGAAATTAAGCATTCGCCAAAAAATCAAACCCAAAAATTGAAACTGAAAAATTAACGGAAATTAAACATCCGCCAAAAAATCAACCCCAAAAATTGAAACACCATCAAATGGGCGAAATTGCCGGGCCATGGCGTCTGGAGGCGGTTCGAAGGATCGTTGCGCGCGTTTCCATGGGGCATTGCTGTAGGTACCTGCGTACCTTCTTGAGTGGGCAACAGGGCGACGGCCTTGCGTGTCTAGTTCTCGAGGCCCACGCCGTCGGGTCGTTGCCATGGCGCCTGGTCGCGGATTCGTATCCGCTTTTTGCGACAGTACCGCACTACGGTGTTGTAGTCGATGTGGTGAGCAGGCTCCCAGGTCGCCTCGGCGTTGCTGTACCCGTACCAGCGTACGCGGAACATAGGGATCCCGTTCCCCCCAGGGCCGTGCCCCGTCACCGAATGTACGACGTAAGCGTCTGTGGGGCCTCCTGCGTTATTAACGGGAGGTAACGACTCAGCCAACGGTGAGGTATTTGGCACGCAGAAGGCATCGGGTTGGAACGTGCACTTCGCGGCAAGACGCGTGGCACCCGACGCGATGAACGCGCGGTGGGCGGGGCCGATCGCCAGAGGAGCGGAGGGGACAACGCGGCGAGGCGCGGGTGGGTCCGTAGGGGCCACTGTTGGCTCGGGAGTTATAGGGCTCTCCCTCGCGGTTCGCGCGCGCGTAGCAGGGCGCGAGTCTGATTCTTCCCCACGCGGCGGACCCTCCGTCATCTCGACCTGAGAGCGGTACCCAGCGAGTCTCGAGCGGTTGTCCTCGATTCCCCCACTGGTTACAGCGTCCATCAATCCCGGCGTTCGCAACTTCGCGGACGCCGGTGTAGCGAGGGTCCCTTCTGAGGCGGTAGCTTCGGGGAGGTTACTGTCCTCCCCGTCTGACTCCACCCGTTCCAGCGGGGGATCCTCCCCGTTGCTCCTCAACGGGGGTGCCTTGACAACTCGGTCACGAGAGAGCCGGTCTTTCAGTCCCGTCCCCCGTAATATGGTGACGGTGTGGTCGTCCACCTGTACGACAGGGAAGGGTCCCTCGGTCCGCGGTGCGAGCTTATTGTTAACCCGGCCCTTGTCCGTTTTCTCTTCGGACCGTAGCGCGGCCTCGCGGTTCACGAGTACTTGATCCCCCACCCGATAGTCCGGGGTGGGGTGGCTTATCCGATTATCGAAATCGTTCTTATACCGCTCCTGTCCGGCCAGCAAGTGGCGGCTGGCCGTCGACATCAGGCTGCGGAGCCACGCTAGGTGGCGGATCTTGAACTGCGCCCTTGAGGCGGATGGGTCCAACAGCGGCGTTTGTTGCAGGGATAACGGACTCGGGGTCCGGGATAATACAAGGTCGAACGGTCGCATACCGATCATCCTGTTCGCCGTGCAATTAGAGCCGTACGTCAGTGCGTCCGTGTACTGATCCCAGTCACGTTGATTATCGGCGAGGTAATGCCGGAGGGTTGATACCAACGTACGGTTGAATCTCTCCACCTGCCCATTGGTTTGGTGGTGATACGCCGTGTTAAACACGCTCTCAATTGAGAGTATCCTGCACACTGCGAGGAAAAACCTCGATGTGAATTGTCCTCCGTTATCGGAGAGAAGTTTCACTGGGGCGCCGTATACGAACACCCAGTAGGAAATAAACGCCTGAGCAACCGTTTCAGCGGTAATCCTCTTGAGTGGGACCGTCCTGGTCAGCTTAGAGTATCTGTCCGTCATCACCAAGAGGTAACGGTTTCCTCTTGGTGTACGGGGGAGTTCGCCGAGAATGTCGATGGCGATGTACTCCAGGGGCCCTGCCCTGACGGAGGAAATGTCTTCAACTCAGAGTTGTGCTTCCGCATTTTGATGCGTGCCTTCGCGCAGTCGGGACACATCCTTACGGTCGAGTAGGAGTCCACCGACATGCTTGGCCAATAGAACCGCTGTCTTAGCGTATAGAACAATCGCCTGCCTCCCGGGTGACCGGAAGTGGCGGGATAATGCGACAAGTACAACAACCTTTCCCGGAGGGTTGTGGGTACTACGATCTGTTCCACACCGTCGAGGTGGGCTTTCCGGCAGACCAGCCCTTCCTGATTCACGAAGAATCGGGACCGGCGCAATTCAGCGAACCCCTCCCCCTTCTCAAGACGGGAAGTCACCTCCTTACAAAATGGGTCGGAGTGCTGTTCACGAGAGAAGTCTTCGTGGGTTATCGCGGCCATCGAGGCCGGGGGGTCCAGCGCGTAGCAACCCGCGGAAATTTCGACGTCGGTGGGGTCGTAGGTCTCCTCTTGATGCTGAGGCTCATCGTCGAAATTCATGACGGAGTAACAAGGAATTTCTTCGTCGGTCGGGACAGTCGTACCCCCCGTAGATGGGATACGACTCAGCGCATCGGCGAGGCAGTTCTTGATTCCCTTCACGTAGGTTACGTCGAAGTCATATTCGGCAAGGCGCAAGCGCCACCGGGCAAGTCGGCGACTCGCATCGGCGAGGTTCATCAGCCACCGCAGGGAGTGGTGGTCGGTGTTGACCGTGAACCGCTCCCTTTCCAGGTATGGGCGGAGCGTCTGTACCGCCCATACGATGGCGAGGCATTCCTTCTCGGTTGTCGAGTAGTTGCGTTCCGCTGACGAGAGCGTGCGTGACCAATACCCGACAGGGTATCGGTGTCCATCCTCGTGGGTCTGCAGTAGTGTGCAGCCCAACTGAGCGTCTGATGCATCCGTATCCAGCGAGTAGGGGCGCCCCAGTCTTGGGAGTTTTAAGACTGGTGGCGAAATTAAGCACTCCTTCAGTGTCTGGAAGGCCGTGGTCTGCTCTTCATCCAGATTGGGAAGGACATCCGGCTCTCCTTTTCGAAGCATAGCCGTAAGGGGCGCCGCTATCTTGGCGAAATGATCGACGAAACGTCGGTAGACATTACACATTCCCAAGAACGAGCGCAGCTCGGTCTGGGTCCGTGGTTGAGTCGCTTCTGAGAGCGCTTTCACATTCTTCGGGTGGACCTCGAGTTCGCCCGGTCGAATGATATGACCCAGGTACTCGACAGAGTCCTGAAAAACCTGCACTTGTTAAGTTTAAGTGATAATCCCTCCTGCTGCAGAGCACGGAGTATTACGTCCACATCCTTGAGGTGCGTGTCATAATCCTTGGAGAAGATTATGATATCATCAAGGTAGATGAGACAGCTCCTCCAGCGATAGCCTGAGAGGAGGATATCCAACATACGTTGAAAGGTGGCCGGGGCGTTCATCAGCCCGAAGGGCATACGGTTGAATTGATACGTCCCGGCGTGGCACGTAAACGTGGTTTTCAGTCGATCCTCCTTGGCGACTGGAATTTGCCAGTACCCGGAGTTACAATCAAGGGTAGAAAAGACCTTGGCTTCCCCGAGCGTGTCAAGACACGCGTCCATCCGGGGGATGGGGTAAGTATCTCGCACGGTCAACGCGTTCAGCCGTCGGTAATCGATGCAGAAACGGAGGCTCCCATCTGACTTGGGTATGAGCACAACGGGGGACGCCCATTCGGACTTGGACCGGGTGATCACCCCGTTGGCTAACATCTCGTCCACCGAGGCTTGTTCCGCCTCACGGGCGCGGGGACCAGCGCGATATGGCTGACAACGAAACGGCTTTGCGCCGGGGGTGAGTTCGATGCGATGCTCGGTCGCTCGGACTTCACCCAAATTCCCGTTCCACATCGCGGCGTACGGCGCGAGCATGGTGCGAACCTGCCCTCGCACTTGCGCCGGCAGGTGGTCGAGGGGAACTGCCTCCTGCGGAGGGGATGTCTCCGCTTGGGGGAGGACACCGCGAGGGGGCCTCTCGCCCTGTAGAGGGGGGCTCCCCTCGGAGAATTCCGCGGCTAGGACCGCGTCCAACGGCATCGCCGTGCGCACCACTGCCCGCGGATGGGGAGTGATGAAGCCAACGACTTGGTTCTTCGACAGCCTCTTGTCGGCGGACGAGAAGTTCGCCATGAGGACCTTGAACTCTTGCAACGGGGAGATGCGCACCACCCCGTTGGAGAGGGAGAGCCGATGCTTCGCATATAACTGCGGGTTCGCCTCGAGGACCGAGAGTCCGTTCCGTCCACTTGTGACGTAAACCCAGGTCTGGGTGCCCGCCGGGAGGTTGACGGCGCGGGAAACCTTGAGCTTGGGCGAAATCCGCCCCGCTTGCGGGGAATACTCCTGCTCCGTCGGGAGGGGAGGACTGTTCACGGCCCGGGCAGCCGGCTTGCGGACGATGGGAATTTTTGTGCCATCGTCCAGCTCCACCACTTTGCGTCTTGGGTAAATCGCCTCCACAAACTTGTCGTTGAACTCACACCCCAAAATGACGGGGGCGGCTAACCGTTCACAGACGATGAATGTACACCTCATAGTGCGGTCGCCTAACCGCACCACGAGGGGGATTAGTCCGCTTGTACGCAATGGTCTCCCATTGGCGTCTGCGATCGACGGGATTTCTCCCGGAATAATCAGCGCTTCCCATCCAGAGGGAAGCGTGTTGGCACGTACGAAATTGGAGCCCGCTCCTGTATCCAATATTGTGAGCTGGCGCACCAATATCGACGGGGATAATCCAAGGTCTGCGTAGACCTTGTAATTCCGCCGAGACAGCGCAAGCGCTGTCTCGGGATGGCTAACACCCCTTTCAGGCGGGGGGGTTTTTTCCGCCAAGGTCGGCGTAAGGTACCGAGCCCTTCGGGGTCGGGGTCTCCCTGGGATAGCCCAGTGTGTTTGCGGCCGAGTATCCGGTACCGCTTCTCCGTCTCGGGAGGTGTGGACGATTCCGCCTCCTTGGGCGACAGATCCGGGGACGTGCCCGTGTCCACCTCAGCGGCTGCAGGCTGAGGTTCTCCTAGTTTTTTGGAGGAGAAAGAGCTTCCCCGGGGGGCGGAGGGGTCCTCGTCCCGGTACCCGCACGCGGCGGCGGGCCGGCGACGGCTTCGGGGTTCATTACCCGGTTCGCCTCGTAACTGAGAAGGGCGACGGCTCGGAGGTACGCCTCCGGAGGCACTCGGCTCTTTTGGGCCGCGGTCAACTTCTCGTACTGATGGGGTACGAGGGATACATCCTTCACCTTCATGTCGCAGTCGGGGGAAATGTGGTCCCCGACCCGATAACAGGTGAAGCAGATGATCTGCAGGGACGGAGGTCCCCGCAGATCCTTCTGGTAATTACGGGACGTTTTCCCCGGTGGAAGTCCGCGAAAGCCCTCGGCGGGCTCTCGAGCGGGTTGATACGGCTTGCGCCGGTCGCCGTAGAACAGCGAGTCTCCGTCGTTGAAGGAGGATTCTTCCGTCGGGAGGGAAGGAGCCCCCCCCGCGAGGTCACCTTCGGTAGCGAAGTAGTTCTCGGCTCCCCGAGCCGTTTGAAAACTGGGAGGGGGGTCGGTCGACGACGACGGGGCGCCATCCAGGGCAGCGAGAACCTGTTTAACCGGGCGAGGCTTCCCGAATTCCACGCGGCGCCCCGCCCCGTGCTGGGCCCGGAAAGCATCGCCGTGCGAGCGCGCATGGGCGATGGTATCCTCGAACGAGGATCGCGGTCGATCCTCGCGAGCTTGTAACACCAGCGGCTTGATCGCGGGGGTGAGCCCCTCGATGAAGGGGGTCGTCCTCTCGTATGCCGAGTGCACGTCCCCGCACCTCCCCAGGGCGGTGGACATTCGAGTAGCGTACTCGGTTTCCAGTTCGCCCGGCTTCTGGCGTAGCTCCCTCAATGCCGTGTGGGCCCGCTCGATCTCGAGGTTCGTCGCATAGGTGCGCAACAGCCAATTGACGGCGGCGGCCCAGCTCGCGATCCCCTGAGATTTGCGGTACAGTCCCCGCTGGGACTCATACGCTTCCTTCGCTGGCGGAGCCAGCAGATGGGGTAGGGCCATCAGGGCCATCGCCTCGGTCATATTGGCGCTGTCAAAATTTTCCTTGCAGCGAGCCAGGAAACTGATGACCCTGATAAGATCTACCCCGCTGAATTTGTACTCCCCCATGACCACGAGGAGGTACTGCACCCTCTTACGGGTGGTAGCGTAGACCCGGTCGTCCAGGGTTGGGTCGGTATCCACGAGGCGGTAGGCTCGGTAGTTGCACACACCTCTGAACCGGTGGTTCGTCGGCTTCCAGACAGAAACCTTTTTCTGTTTGGGGCCGAACGTCGGCATAGGGGCCGTAAGGGACTCTGACTCGGAATCGGTCTCCGAGTCAGAGGAGGATGACGAGGACGGGCTCGAGTACCCGTCCGGGGGGTATCCATCCTTTCGTCCTTTGCGACGGTTCGCCTTCCGCTCTTTCCGACTGGGTTTGGACTTTTTTCGTCGTCCACTCCCCTCGTCGTCTGAGCTTCCCCCTTGATCGGGGTTCCCTCCCCGTAAATTCTGGGAAGGCAAATCACCTTCAAGGTGGATAGGTCCGGCGGAGGCTCCCTCGCGGGAGGCTCCTGCCGCGGTTCGCGACGCCTGCGGATTGGCGGAGAATTGGGGTGCGGTCTCCATGGAGGGGACCGGTATCCCCGCGGCTTGCAGCGCCGGCGTTGTCACGTTGGAAAAGAGCAGGCTCTTATTCAACGGGGGCAACCCCTCAGCGGGAGAGAGAGTCGCTACTCCGACTGTAGTCGGAGGGATTCCAGCAGCGGAGGCTGATGTTTGCGTCTTCAAGATGGCAATTTCTCGACGGAGGGCCTTGAGTTCCTCCGCTGCGGCGGTCTCCTCTTGCTTACGCAGGATGGCAGCCTCCTTGGCGCTGGCAGCTATGTCCGCCTGCCAGGCCTTGGTGAGCACGCCTTCCAGGGCGGTTAGGCGATCGCGCTCTCGCGCGGCTTGTACCTCGGCTTGGGCCGCGATAGTTTCCTCAATAAAAGTCTTGAGGTTTTCTCGCAGCGCCGACGGTTGCGCTGCGAGCCTCTCCGCTACAGTATTGAGCGTGAATCTTTCCGCTTCTCGGAGAGTCTCGCGACAACTCCGAGTGATCCACGCCGCAACTGGCGGAGGCACGTCTCCAGGACGGGTCTCACGGGACGAATCGGACCCGGATACCGTAGCCTTGAGCTTGTCGAAACCTGTTGAAACAGAGATAGAACACCTAGGACCAAAAATGGTAAGGGATAAGGGACACTCCGTAGACTTCTAGGTCGGGAGACCAAAATGTCGTGCACTGAGGGGGAAGGGTGGGATCCCCCTCTGGCAGAGCGCGCGCGTTCGGGGGGCGCGTGTAGGGGGTTATCGGGAGATTACCCGTAAGGGACCGGTACGGGGCCGGGCGCGAAGCGCAGTAGGGAAAGTAAGGGAAAAAGAGGAAAAACAGAGCCCAGGAGGGGCGGAGCGGTAGGGACAGCTGTCGCGCGGAGAGCCGAGCGTGGCCGGACGACGCGCGCGGTAGAGGCAGGAGGGAATCGGGACGTAGATGGCTCGCAGGGTACCGTCGTGGGACGGGGACCGACGCGAGGCTACGACTCCATTCCAGAAACCCGAGTTGTAGACCCAAAGCTTCCTGAGGATTTACTTCGGGTCGGACGTCGGCTATATACTAGCCGACGTCGGAGCGATAATTAATTAAACTAAAATTACTAAATTGGACGACGGCGGCGATGGCCGGAGAAACTCCTCTTGGGGAGGTATGACAACCACTACACGTGGGGAATGACACGATTAACGTGAGGAATAACACGGGTACACGTGGATAGAACTGTCAGTATTTCGACAGGGCTCCATGGAGCTTACACCCGGACACGAGCGGGGGTTTGGATACACGGTTACACGTGGTACATATCTCACTTATGCTAGTGAGGCATTCCGTGTGGGCTACAGTACAGCACCGCGATTACGCGGGGCGGTCAGTGCTCTACATAATCGAGTTCGGCGGTCTTCTCTGCCAGGGTGTCGATTCGTGATTTGCGCTTTTTCACTGCACTTGTATCCCTTGTACTTCGCGCATCTGTGGAGAAGCTGTTTAAGGCATTCACAAGAGCATTGTTCAGTTCCTCAGAAGAGCTTCGCCTTCTCTTCGAGACCCTAACATTGCCAGGTTTCTGAATCAGTCCCCCTTCCAATTGAGCGTTGGAACCCTCTGCTATTTCCTTCGTACCAAATTCTAATATAAGCGTGTCCTCATGTGGTGTTCCGAGCCGAAAGATCTGAAAAGCAATCAAACAGCGCTTTCCAGATTTAGATAGAACGCTCGTATCTTGCAGATAGCAGAAATTAACGAAGCTGGAGGGGTCTAAGTTTCCGGAGACGGACCAATTTTTGTAAATGAGAGTAAACTTCCTTCGAAAATTGTTGAACATGTTTTGTAGGCATGTCCCTGTCCGAAATGTCGTGACAGGACGACCTGGATCTACATAACGCAGCTCCCCATCAAAAGCTTCTCTGAACATATTTTGTGGGTTGTTAAACAATGGCTCAATTCGATTATCCCAGAAAGCGTTCCTGTTCGTGCGTAGATCTAGCTGCTGTCGCGTCAGGTCCTGACCAGAACGCCGAAGATCAGCTGCAGCTTCAGGCACATCCCTAAAAATCAGCATCAGCCTTGCGAACTCCTCCAGGGTGACGTTTTCCCGCGTAGTGATAGCTCTAGCTCCACCCCATGCGCCATCTGCAACCGCTGAATTCGGATTGGCTCCAGGCCCTGTCAGTGGATGCTGCTGAACTCCGTGTGATGACGAAAGTCTCGTGCCTCTCCCTCGCCGCGAAGGCCGGCGATGGACGGCGCGCTTTTATCCAATTCTGACGCTAAAAGCTACGTTATTTGGCGTGGCTTTTGGGTGCCATCACTCCGCTCTGCCTTTCAAGCTCTAAAATTGAAGGAACGTCTATTTCGTCGTCATTGTCACACCAAGTGGCAATTGTGTCACGAAAACCAGAGACAAAATCCACTCCGACTTCCGCGCCCTTACTCTCGAAGATATCTTCAGCATTCTTGCCCTCCCTCTCCATTAGTCCAGTTAGAATAACATAAATTCGTGCTGCTCGGACCTTCTTATTACCCGCGTGCACAAATTCAAATGCAGTCGCCATAGCTTTTTGTTTCTTCACGGTCATACGTGTCAGGTACAGGAATAATTGTTTCAATTATCTACGCTTGAACTCTTCAAGTGCTTGATCGTTTCCTGTCCACGGTTCATTGGTCGGCAGTTCAAAAGCAACATCTGCAATGGGGGAAATGGGAGCAACGTCTGAAGAAACGGGCTGGGTCGGAGGGTAGTTATGAAAAGCACCATATTGCTCGACATTCCCGTTTGATGGTACATCATTGGACGGGGGCTGTGTGGTTCGAGCCATAGTGAAGGGAGGCTGCATCGCTCTGGCAAATGTGGATGGCGGTTGAGTCGTATCAGCGTAAGTCGACGGAGGTTGTGTCGTTTCAGCGTACGTGGACGGGGGCTGTGTCGTTGCAGCGTACGTGGACGGGGGCTGTGTCGTTTCAGCGTACGTGGACGGTGGCTGGGTCGTTCTAGCGTACGTGGACGGGGGCTGCGTCGTTCCAGCGTAAGTTGAAGAAGGCTGTATGGTACCGGCATTTGAAGAGGGCGCCAACTTCGGTGCCTCGCCAGTGATCGGAGCCACTACAGAAGGGTTCTCCGACTCATCAACATTCCGCAAAAATCCTGTATTATCGACGGAAAATACAGAACGATTAAGACCTAATGGAGTACCTTCATCTGAGGCGGAAACCTCCGCCAAGGCCCTGGAAAGTGACGGAGGACGGGCTGGGAACGGGTCCGGGGTTGAGAGAGCAACTGACTGTCCATATTCATTGTGTTCCTTCGATGTAGGGTTAGCGAGGGATAGGGGCCTTGAATCGCTCTGCTCTTGTCTGACGATTGAATTGTGAGCAAGTGACCTGCAAGAATCCGTTCCAGGTAACGATCCCGAATGTTTACGGAGACTCCAGCGAAGGGGTACCCTGGAGCAATCCATGTCCAGAGTAGAAAGCGTTCAGTCTTGAAAGACGCAACTGATGAGACGGCAAGAAGTGAAGGAGCGGAAAATAACCGTAAATGGTGTTGGAAAGCAATTCAGGAGCTGTGTTGAACGTATAGTCCTAGATCTGGAAGGGCAAAGGTTTCAAAGAAGGTAATGATGGCACGGCAAAGAGAGTAGATCCTGCTTTCTGGCTTTCCCACATGTGCAACCCTGGGTTGCACAAGCAGCGAATTGATTTTCATTTCGAAATGTACGAATATTGGAATTGCACAATTCCAATTGTGCAATTCTTTTAGAATTGCAAGGTGCATTACAGGAAGTTGGAGCACAAGATTAATTTAAGTCGATTGTTTATTTCTTTAATGAGCATGACCATTTTTTAGGAAACGTAATAGAAACAACCAACCACAAGGGAGCAGGCACCATTTATTGACGTGATTGCGTGATTGGCAATCACGATGAATGGAATGGCCCTCAGGGCCTTTGGACTTGAGTGAAATGCCTGAAGAAACTGACCGTCTCATCTGAGAAATGCTCCGTGGTCAAATATGTGCTACAGGATGTGAAAGGCTGTGTGCTACTCTCTCAGTAGATATCAAATTGGCGCTCGGGGTCCAGTTCTGGAACTTTTTGTATTTAAAATCTGAAAATTGTCCCAAATAGGGGGTACCCTACTTGTATTGTTGCTGGCCAAATGAGAGCACAAACAAATCAACAGCATGTACGTTGAGGAAATGGTGTCTAAACTGACTTTTGGTTTGGACACCATTTCGTTTACTGTATACATTTTTGTATAAAAAATGTGGGGGAGATTTGGAGTACTGTACAGGGTACAGTGCCCAGGAGTGGCCCCAGGACCAAAGTTTCAAAAAGGTGATTTTGTTGGTTCGCGTGTACGCCAGGTGTACACGTGGACAATCTCCCTTTGAAGGGCGGCGGTCTTGTGGAGTGGAAGATGGTGGCGGCCCCTCTATAAGAGAAAGGGGCGCGCCGCGACACACCGCAATGGGGGAGCACAATAACGACACCCGAACCGACCCCCCCTCTTGAAATAAACATCTCGCTTTTCTCTCTCCCCTACGCGCGCAGCCCCCCTTTTTAGCTGTCAAAATGGTACTTTTGTGGAGGGGTGGCAAAGAAGACGAATCCCTGTCACAGTTTGACGGGTCGAAGCCGGCCGACGTCCACAAGTTCTTCTTCGTGTTCGAAAATGTTGCCACCTCTGGCAAGTCGGACGAAGAAAGGGCATCTGAACTCCTTCGCTACCTGGAGGGAGATGCATTCGACTTCTTTTATCAAGCCTTTGTCAAGAACGGAGATATCAGTGCAGATGGCTCCGACTACCAGAAGGTCAAGAAGGCCTTGGTCGAGCGGTTCGCCCCGGTTGAATCACCTGAAGATGTGATTCGGGATGCGATGGCCGCTCGCTTTTCTTTCCGGGATCTCAGTGGGTCCCTTCGAAACTCAGACCGTCTCTACGAGAAGGCCGGATTCCACGACGAAGCGAAGTTCGGACTGCTTCGCAACGCCGTGATGGAACATCTGGAGTTGGCCCAGTTTGCCATCTATCGAGGTGCGAAGACCTACAAGGCCCTATTAGATGCAATCATGGACTTCTGGTCTGGTCGCTGCGCCTTTCAGGCGGCGGCGAACTCCTTGAGCAATTCGCGCTACCAGGGGTCAGAGAGCTCGCAAGTTATGTATGAGCTGAGACGGCAAGATGGGTCAAAAAGGGTCATGATGCGTTCAAAAGCTTCCTTGTCTCCACTCGAGACGAAGGTTGACGCTTTACCTGATCGACTAGCCGATATTTCCCTTATTATCAAGAAGAATCAGTCGAGGGATGACGCAACAGAATTCCGCCCCGCCCACGATCGTACTTGTTCTTATTGCAAACGACCGGGTCATGGCGCTAATAGATGCGATGCAAATCCGCATAGGGACACGAAATGCCCTCGCTGCGGAAAATTTGGTCATTCAGAGACAAGCTGTTGGGCTAGAATTGGTCCACAGAGGGGAGGTAGCAGTGCTTACCCTCCTAAGAAGACCCAGACGGATATTGCCGTGTCGGGTACACGGACGGGCTCCGCAGGAAACCAGGTGAGTGTTGTGACGCACGACGACCTCCCTGCTGATGAGAAGTTAGTGGCATCAGTCAAGAGAAACGCCGATGGAGAGCCGGTGGCCAAGACGCGAAAGGATGGTGGCGGCGAGCCAATCCCGTCCCTTCTCAACCCGCGTAAGTACTGGACTCCGAACCACATGAGGAAACCTCCTAAGCCCGGCCATCGAACAAGAAAGAAGAGGACAAGTAAGAAGAACGCCGTCCAAGAGCACTCGGGGAAGTACGATGTGGTTTCTTCCCTCGCGAACGCCCCCTCTGGTTTGACATTCGGTCAACTGATTCGAGGAGATGGCGACGAGGCCAAGAAAGAGATTCGTCGTTTGTTCAACAGTCGCCCTAGACGCCCCGTAGCTGCTTCGATTGGTACTTTGCCGAAACGTCTGAAAGTAGTTTCGGTACAATTCTACGGGACACAAATGAGGGCGTTGTTAGACTCAGGAGCTATCCCTAACGTTATGAATGCGTCTGTGGCATCGAAGCTCTCTCTGTCTCCAAAGCCGACCTCGACGAAGATTACGGTCGCCAATGGACAAAAGACAACCTGCTTAGGTTCCATCGAGGAAGTTCCTGTCACGTTCAATGGTGCTGTTACTTCACTCAACTTCTTGGTTGTTGAAGGATCCCCAGTTGATATCTTAATCGGGTATCCAACTCTCGAAGAACTTCAACCCTGCATCGATCTAGGTCACAAGTCTGTTAGAATGTTGATCGGAAACAAAACCGTGAAAATGAGTCTGGAGTTTGATCAAGTAAGTCCTATCGTCCCGGATTCGGAGACTGATAGTGAGGACTTCACTTCTGATGTCGAGTCGTTCGCCTCAGAAAACTCGTCGGAAGAAAAGACTTATGTTGTCGCCATCCTCGGCGATGAACCTTTCGATCTAGACTTAACTCTGGACGGAGCGATCGGAGAAGATGGGTAAGTAGAATCACCTGATTCGAATGTCATCAACAAGGCCGTGAAAATGCTTCGGGAAAAACTTGTGCATCTTGACAATGAAGCTCAAACAGTCATCGAGACCGCCCTGATGGGTAAGAGTATCGTTGCTACATCCCTTGACGACCTTCGGCCTGCTGAAGGCCCAATCAAGCACCATTTCGAG
The DNA here is from genome assembly GCF_000350225.1 of Chondrus crispus. NCBI lineage: Eukaryota > Rhodophyta > Florideophyceae > Gigartinales > Gigartinaceae > Chondrus > Chondrus crispus. Next base: position 659,702 of record NW_005178809.1, read on the forward strand.
TTAGATGACACTAGTCCGATCTATCACTCGGCGAGGAGAATGGCTCCCTTGCATAACGAAATCGTTCGGAAAGAGCTGGACAAAATGCTGGAAGCAGGAATCATCACGCCTTGCAGCCCCGCATGGTCCTTTCCGGTCGTCACCGTATCCAAGAAAGATGGGAATCCACGCTTCTGTGTTGATTACCGTTCTCTGAACCAGAAGATGAAAGCAGACAGATGGCCTTTGCCGAAAATAGAAGAGATATTTGATGACTTGGAAGGAAGTGCGTACTTCACTTCTCTCGATTTGTTCAGTGGTACTGACAAATTCGGATGGCACAATAATGCAAAGAAATGACTACTTTCGCCTGTCGCTACGGGACGTATAAGTTCGAAGTCATGCCCTTTGGATTGATGAATGCGCCTTCGACATTTCAGAGAATGATGGATACAATCTTTCGCGGAGTGCGGTTTGTGCGTGTGTACCTCAATGACGTTGTGGTGTTCTCTAAGAATCTAGAAGATCATCTTCGGCCCCTGCAGCAAATATTTGATGTGATTGATGAGGCTAGCCTTAAGCTTAAACTGACAAAGTGTAGCTTCTCTCAAGCAAAGATCGAGCTGCTCGGTCATATTATGGACAAGGGTGGGATTGCTGTTGACCCGAGAAAAGTCCAAGTAATTCGGAATGCACCAATCCCAACCACCACGACAAAACTCAGGAGTTTCCTCGGGTTAGCAAGCTACTACCGCCGTTTCATCTGCAAGTTTGCGGACATTGTGGCGGTACTCTATGAAGCTACATCCGGAATTGGCAAATTAAAATGGACTGGGTAAATGCAAGAAGCTTTTGATGAACTACGCATAAAGTTGACTTCCCTGCCAGTCTTGGCATATCCAGACTTTGAGAAACCCTTCATCGTTGAGACGGATGCGTCTTCGGTCTCCGTAGAAGCTGTGCTGGCTCAAAAGAAGAATGACGGGAAGATACATCCTATCCAGTACGCAAGTCGTACTATGAACACATCTGAGCGCAAGTACTCTGCTTGTGAGCGTGAGGCGCTTGCATTCATCTTTGCTTTGAAGAAAGTTCGTGTTTACGTGCTTTCGTCTACACCTTTCAAGTTGATTACTGATCACCAGGCTCTTAGTTACGCCTTTCGCAAGAAAGAAATCCATGGTCGTTTGGCTCGTTGGCTAGACTTCCTGGCCGAGTACGACTTCACTGTGGAATATCGTCGTGGATCCGCAAATAGTGCAGCCGATTACCTTTCTCGTATTCAACCCAAAGCCGACGATAATTCTGCTTCCCAAGAGGAGGGGGAGCTTGCCGTTGCTATCACAACTCCATTCTACTCTGTAGAAGACCTATAACAGTCTTGCTGAGATATCATGTCATATCTGGAAGTCAAAGTTCTGGTTGGGTTGGATGATTACAGGAAGTCTCGCATGAAGAATAATGCGAAGAACTTTCTAGTGTGGGAGTCGAAGTTGTTTCCGCCGCAGACTTGTAGGGTATAAAGCAGGATGGCGTGCTTCGACTTGTCGCGTACGTCGATGGCGACGTACTTATTTGCGAGTTTATCATAGCAGATGGACTCAATATTCCAAGTTTCATCCTCCACGTGATCATAAGCACGCTCAGCGTCAATCGATTCAGTCAACCCGACTCGGGAAAACTCATCTACCGAGACCCCGTGCTTTCCTCGCGCACTTATGTGGACGAGAACATGTCGACCGAAAAGGCGGAGCATTTCGGTCAAATCCAAGTCATACCTTGTCAGCCTCGTTCCAACCCATACATGGTACGGAAAACGAGGCGAAGCTTCTTCATTCTTCGACACTTTCATTACGTCCGTTCTTTGCGACAATAGCCAGATTATTCTCTCACGAGCGTTCAGCTCTTCAACGGATACTCTCGCCGCCTTCGACGCGAGCTGTTTCCGAGGCGCCTTGCCGCCAGTACTGCGGCGCGCCGTCTGCTTGGTTTTCACCATCCTCGTTAGCTCAGGTTTCTTGCAAGGGGCAGACTCGAGGACTAAAACCTCACCTGAGTACTGCCACACAAGCAATCAGCGATCTCTGAAACAGGAGGCAACTAGACCCTGACGCGGTGTAAGGTTCTTCAAGAAAAACGCAGGAACACCGAAGTTTGTTAGTATGAAAAGTAGAGAAGGTGGGTAGGTTGATGATGGAAGTGATAGCTTACAGTGTTGATGAGCTGTACACGTGTATACGTGGAGCGATTGGGGGAAGGGTGTCGATGGTGACACTAAATTGTGTCAATTGGATCGTCAAGGTCGAGCCCCGGTTTCCTGACTCAAGCCGAGCGCCAGGGGCCAAGGACCGGCCATCGGTCAATATATATGTCGCCCCTGCCCGGGTGTGGGGCTAGGGAGGGGGTCGTGTGGGGGAGATTTGGGGTACTGTACAGGGTACAGTATCCAGGAGTTGCCCCAGGACCAAAGCCTTCAAAAAGGTGATTTTGCTGGTTCGCGTGTACGCCAGGTGTACACGTGGACAATCTCCCTTTGAAGGGCGGCGGTCTTGTGGAGTGGAAGATGGTGGCGGCCCCTCTATAAGAGGAAGGGGCGCGCCGCGACACACCGCAAAGGGGGAGAACAACAACGACACCCGGACCGACCCCCCCTCTTGAAATTAACATCTCGCTTTTTTCTCTCCCCTACACGCACAGCCCCCCTTTTTAGCTGTCAACAAAAAACATGGAAAATCGCATATCGTCTACAGTATACACCAGCATGCATGTTCCTATGCCATCACGAAAAATAGACACACAAATCAACATCTCAAGCCAAGTGTGCAGCCCAGGCGCCCACTCTCCCCTCGTGAGATCACACACGATAAAAAGAAGAACGAACTGAAAGGCCATACAAAAGCCCCTCGTGGCCCGAGATGCACTCATTTCCAGCTGAACCCAGTCAACCATGTTTCGTCAGAGGATTCTTAAGCGAGGCATGGCCTTCTCAAAACAAAATGCCGGGAACAGCACTTGAATCTTAAACGAATCACGTAAGAACATGGCCTACATATGAAAAGATCCGCACTCACTTCTCGGCGCTTGACATCGATCCTCCTCGAAAAATGCTCTTCGGAGGGCGCTGATTTTGCTTCTAAACTATTCTTCCAATGTTCCGCGGAAGAATGTTTCGTGCATCGACTTCCAAGCACGCTATGTATTCCGCTATGGCATCTGTTTCGGACCAGTTCGGCATTCTCCATGCCTCTTCAACAGGAGGCGTTTAATACAATTCATAGCACTCGCTTATCCTCACCTAGCAACACCGAAAACGAGACCCCGAACGAGTTGCGGTACGATTTGTGAATATGTCAGAAATATACTAGAGGGGGAAGGCTTCGTGTTTGAGAGAGTCAATAATCTCATATCTGCGAGCCATTTGTGATTCGGAGGAAGACTCTAGATAAAGGCGAAGTTTAGTCGTTGTGAAAATGCATAATCTTATCAGAGACACCAGCGGGCTCTCTTGTACGTTATCCAAGTGCTTTGCCGCCCTTTGAAATAGCCTCCGCAAAAATTGATATGTCATAAAGGACAATTCTCGCAGGGTATCCTAGAATCCGCTGTTGTGGGTCGTTGAGACCCGCGAAACAGATCGTCTTCCCGAGACAGAGACACTGAGAGAATATCCATTAACAATGACGGACCTGTAATTACAGTGGATGTTTATCATTGCATGGTTTCCAGAAATGCCGAAGGAATGAAGTTGCCGTGTTGATGGACGAGGCGTGTATCCATACATACTCCTCGTCCATCAACACCGTATGTTGCGGCATTCCAATCTTGACAAACTACTATCCACAGTATGGATAGTAGTTTGTCAAGATTGGAATGATAAGTCAATCTGTGGACAAGGCGTGTAAGAAGTAGGCGTTGGAGGCAGAGGCAACGCAATCATGTCACAATGAAAGCGAAGAGGGAGAGTAAACTGGAAGACCATGTAGTAGACATATAGCAAAGATAGGCATGCATCGGCACGAGTATTTAGTGCGCACAAACACATGCGGCATTGCACACCGGACGAATCAATCACGATCTGGATTACAATATCCAGATCCAACGGGACATCTCATTCATCCTTTCGTGACACACCACGACCGATCTGTCTGACGGACCGCAAGGACAGACTGTCAGCATTACAGTCTGTCACCAGCGGTACTTAGACCCACGAGACGGCGACGACGAGTAAAGACACCCCCATGAGGATTACGATTCATCAGGTTATGGCCCGCTTCGCACCACTACGACACACCATCAACTGAACGCAAACTGGATCGCGCTACACGCACTCGCAGCCGTCGAGCGTCTGCAAACAGACCAGCCGGAAAGACAGGCATCACAACCCGCCCCCGCCGCCCCCTTTCCGAATCCTCATCAACACCCAACCTCCTGCATCCAGCAGCTCTTCTCTACATCCCTCCTCCCAGGCAACAACGATCTCACACGCTCACCACCATGGACATTAAGGATATCCCCAAGCTCGACCGATCCAACTATGGACCATGGCTCCTGGCCATAAAATCCGCAGCCTACACACAAGATGCAATCGAACATATCGAGGGCAACCCGCCCACCCCAGACGACGAGCAGGAACGAAAATCCTACCTCCACGCCAAGCACAAACTCTTGGGCAAAATGCTAGCCACAATACCAGCGGACATCATCAACCTCCTTCTTATGCCTGACGAGAACCCCACACCACACGATATCCTCGAGAAGCTCAAAGCCCATCTCGACACAACGAATGCGAGTGACCACCTGTACCTAAAACAACTAGCGGAACAGTGCCACATCGAACCAGGCCCATCAATCTATGAATACGTCCAACGCCATGAGACCATTAGGGCGCAAATGATCGCGGCTCGCTACCCCGACATCGCCAAACAGAGCACAACAGTAGACTACATGATCGAAGGCCTCAAACACAACCCAACAACAGTGAACATCGGACTCCAGCTCCTGTCACTGCAACCCAAAGACGTGAAGGACTTCGTGCACAAATACAATCGAATCGAAACATACCGTCAAGCCATCCAACCAAGCAACCCTTGGTCACAAGCAGCAGCCAGCCCACGAGCGTACCTACCAACCCACGGGCGCCGCCCCCAACCCCGCCAAATACGCCGACCCGCCACAAAACACACCAACCCCTGCCGCCATCACATCTCAAAGGGCGTCAGGAACCCGCAACACGCGGACAGCGAATGTCGAGACCAAACACATCCGCAGAATCAAAAGACAGCACGTCGGCGACCCGCCGCCAAGGCACGAGCCATCCTCGAACCAGACGACGGGCATTACAGTGAGCTCAACATGGACGACACCGACACCGAACCCGACCACCACCAAGGCGAGGCGGGTACGTTCATCCTAGACTCGGCAGCGCATCCCACGCACACATCCCGCCCCCTACCACACATGAAGCTCCTCGCCCATCCCATAAAATCTCTCACAGCAACTAACCAACCCACGATATGCACCCACGCCGGCACCATTCAGACATATACCAATAAGGGGTACCCCCTACGCCTCAAAGCAGTACACAGCCCGAACATTCCATACACACTAGTATCTGTCCACGCTCTAGCATCACTAAAATGCACGGTCACATTTGACAGAAATACGGCACACATCAGGGACAGACAAAGTCATCGGCACAGCTCCATGGAATAAATCACTGCACGCCTGTGCTTGGTCACCCCGAAAAAGCACCACCCAACACACAGCCAAAAGTGCACGCACCATGCCAACACGAGCCAACAACCGCACGACGACCAAGCAACCAACGGCCACAGCACAGGCCACCCCACCCCAATCAGCGACAAAATCACCACACCTATTGCCAAATCGCACACCCGCCAGAACCCGATCGCCAAAAATACGACACTTCCACGACCCTAATCCACACACATCCAAACAACTGACAAAAACCACAGCAACAGCGTACGAGTGGCACTTTGCCCTCAACCACTCCCCGCCCAAAGCGCTCCAACGCATGGCACAGGAAGGAACCATCGCCAACCTCCCAGCCAGCCTCCAAGGCGCCCCCCCACCCATCAGCTGTTCCTCATGTGCGCACGCTCGACAATCCCCCCGGCCGCACCCAACCGCACAACACTCACAACAAATCGCCGGGCAACTCAGCTCAGACACATGCGGCCCCATCACACCCCCGTCAACACACGGAAATGCACACATATTCACCTGCATAGACACGGCCAGCAGATACCTTGTCACCTATTACATTCGCAAGAGACAAGAAGTGAACGCCATAATACCGCAGTTGTTCCACACGTTGTCCCTACAAAACAAACTCGCCCAAGCGTACAGTACAGACAACGCTAAAGAATTCACATCGACGCACGCAAAAAGCACATATCAATCTCACAGCATACAGCACATAACCAACACCCCCCACCAGCCACAAGAAAATTCTATTGCCGAAAGAATCAACAAAACGCTGTTCACAAGTGCCAGAGCAGCACTCCATCACGCGTCACTACCACCCCAATTTTGGGAGGACGCAGTACGCGATGTTGTCTTCAAGTACACCATAATGAGACACAGCGTCACTAAAAAAAGTCCGTGGAGCCTCTGGCACGGCAGACCAGCGCGCATGACACGCATCTTCGCCTTCGGGCAAATCGGAACGGCACCAATTCACGCACACAAAACCAAACTACAAACTCGAAGCGAACCCGTCCGATACATGTTCCCAACATCGGAAACGCACATCATGACCATCACGATAAACAGTGCGCGATACAGGGTCATCCGAGCGATCGACTTCAAACCATACTCACGACAGCGGGGCCCCACACACACGTCAACGCACGCATTCAAAACCAAACGGACAAGACCCAAACCACAAGCACAAAGCAACAACAAGCACCGATACATACCACCACCACGAACCATCGACCAAACCACACCAGCGCCACGCCATGCCCACGCAGCACGGCAGTACCGGGACGCGGCAGAATGGGAGACCGCACACAGCGCTGAATTAGACATGCTGGACAAACAGACCACGATAAAATGGATACCGCCATCAGACGTGCCCCCGCACGAAAAACTCATACCCCTCACGATGACGTACAGATACAAACGCACACCAACAGGAAAAATAGCGAAACGAAAGGCACGCTGTTCCAAACGAGGCGACCGCATGCAGCCAGGCAAACACTTCGACCCTAAACAAACGTCCACTTTCATGGCAGAGAAAACGTCAGTGCGCACAATCCTAGCAATCGCCGCATCACACAGATGGCCTCTACAGTACATGGACATCACGGCCGCCTACCTACACGAGACACATGACCCCCGCTTCCCCGTCTATGTGAGACAGCTCCCCCGATTCGACGACAACCTCAAGCACGGCACCAAAGCTGGACAACTGTAGTATAACCCCCCCCTGGGGCTTTATTTAAGATTAGATCAACTCAGAATCGGATCGGTTACTGTAGGGCTCGATGCTCTACAGTACCACCACGTGTACCCCCAAGTACAGGGGGCACGTGTACACGTGTACGCGCAGAACGAAGAGCGCGCACACACGTGTACTGTCAGCCCCGATGGCTGACAGTATTACAGTGTCGACCGACCGCTACAGTACGTCGCTACAGTACATCAGTACTGTACTATTATGATAGGTTATTATGTACATTAAATATGGAGCGGACCGGCGGCGGTGGAGGAGGACAAGCACGGACTTGTCACCCACCGACCGTCAAGGTCCGACTTCCCGCTTATTCTAAGGTAGCGCTCGCTAACTACCTTAGAGCGGCACCGAGCGCGTGTTGAGGACGCGCGCGGTACGCCCACGAGTCGGCTCCGCCTCCGCCCGTCGGTACTGGATCGTTACCCAGTACCGCGCCGGGGCGTCGAGGCGTCGAACCGCTCGCGCGTACCGGCGTCCTCCCCGTTCCCGCTCTACCACGCTACCCGGGCCCGCTGCCCGGTGCCGTTAGCAGGTGTCCCGCTTCACCCCCGTCTTCCCGTTCGGACGGGGTCTACGTCGAACTGTGCATACACCCCTCTCCGTTGGGGGTGTTTATGCTACAGTGGTCTCCCGACCTAGAAGACCCTGGAGTCCGATCTCCGAGAAGACTTCCGCTTCCCTCCGCGAACCGATCGCGTCGAGATGAGCCAAGAGTTTGAGCCCTCGATCCGCTCCGAAGCGGCGGATCTGAGTCCGGCCGCTGTGCAGTCCCCATCCGCCCCGTCGGGCGACGGCGACGCAGGTCCTCGTGACCGCGAACCGTCGCTCGGTTCCTCCGAGGAAAGAGCGGCGGCGATGTTCGAACGCATAGCCGAATACATCGAGGAAGTCCGTACTTCCCTTCGGATCGATGTATCGGACCATGTATACACTCGATGCATGGCCGAACTCCGCTCCCTGCGTGAAGGGAGGTTCGATAGAGTGACGCAGTCCTTAGAGAATCTCCGAGCACTGATCGACGATTTACACTCGCGGATCGTGCTCGTCGAAGACTCCCGTTTCGCCTCGCCCGGACCGTCCGGGCAAGGTCGTCCTGAGAGGCCGACCTCGGTGAGACGACCCGAGGACCGAACCTCTCCGTCCGCAGAGCAATTGGGTGCGTTCGCGCACCTCTCTGCTGAGCTCGACGCCACTCGTCGGCGTGCTCATGACATGGAACGTACCATGGCCGAAAGGCTACCCGGTGCCCCCTCGAGAGGGCCCGGTGGTACCGTACCTCCGAGCGCCGCCGCCCCCGAGGGTTGGCGTCCGACTGGTGCCGCTACCAGCCGGACTGCAGAAGGAAGCCGTCCTCCGATAGACGCGAACTTCGCGTCTGAGACCCAAGCCTTGCCCCCCATCGCCGGAAGTAGGCGGCAAGTGGACCGCGTATCGTACGCGGACGAAAAGGACCGTGGAGGAGCCGCCCGCGGATCCGGAGAACCGATGTTCTCCGTCGATCCCCGCTGGGGCGGCTACCCGCCGGCGAGTTACGCCGAGCATCCAGGTCCGGTAGACGTCCGTACGCTACCGGTTACCTCCTTCGGCACGCTGGGTCCCGCTGAACCCGGGCTCGAGCCGGTACATACGATGATCCAAGAGTTCAGCGCCGTTGCTGACTATCGTATGTACCGCTTGGACAACACCTCGAGGCTCGTTACCTCGGGTGACGCGGGACGGATCGCGAAGTACGTCCAACGCTGTCGTGGGATCCGTCCCACGATGCGCAGCTTCGACGGTACCGACCCGATCCAGCTGCTGCCGTTTTTGAAGGATATCCGAATCACCTTCAACTCGCAACACCTGACCGAAGGTGTTGCGGTACGAGTCCTCGCGCACTTCCTCGAACGCGACGCGGAGCGCCTGTATACGAGTTATACGATGCGTGGCCTCCGCGCCGGCCAGCTCCATGACGACGTGAGCTGGCCGGGACTCGTGAATCAATTCTTAAAACGCTACCTCACGGACGACGTGTTAGGTGAAGCGTACGACGCTGTCGCTACGGCGCGACAGCAATCGCATGAGACGGAAAGCACGTTTGCTGACCGACTCGAGACTGCTGCGTTCCGATGCACGGCAGTCTTCTCCGAACAGTCCCTCGCGCACTACTTCGTGCGGGGACTTGCACCGGCAACCCGTGCCGCAGTATCCGAAACTGTGCAAAGGCTGCCAGGCAGTCAGAAGACCGATCTTCCGACCATCCGCCGTATCGCCACGGCGGAAGGTACAACGTACCGCGCTCGGCGCGGTTTACCTCTGCCGGATTCGAAACCGGTAGGGAAGGCTGGCAGGACTACGAAGTCCGCCGCGACAAGTTCGCCCGCCTCGACCCTCCATATCGGGGAGAATGAGTGGCAGGCCGACCCTGTCCTCATTACGCAAGGAGCAGGGCCCGTGGGGGCACGAACCCCCTCACCAATGTCGACCGGAACGACATCGAGTTACGCGACCGCCTTCGCGGCCACTCCAAGAGTGGCAAGGGGTACGGACCCCCGGGTCGCAGAGCTCGACATATCGAGCCGAGATGCAGGAGGCGAAGCGCCTCGCGTGCCCCTCCTCACCGATGAGGAGGCGCGGCATGCGGCGACCTTCGCCTCAACGGACGGCAGCGTGTACGTATGCTGGCTATGCCGTACGTACGGGCATGCCATGTACGCGTGCCCGTTCCTGTCGCCGGAACAACGAATGTTCACGGCGTACAGGAACTACCGCTACCAGATGGAGACGCGCCCCGGCGCGCGCAATCTCCTCCGGCAAGCGGTGGGCGAGGGCCGTCCTCCGCGTCAAGGTTTCCCGAACCGAACGGGTGGGGGCGCACGCTTCGCCCCCCGTGGAGGCGGGTACCGTCGTAACGAAGTCGATCGTCGGGATCGACCCGCCTATCGCCAGGCGGACACAAGGTACCCCCGACAAGGAGAAAGAGGGAACCGAGACCGTTCTCGGTTACCCCAACAGGTACAAAATGCGATAATGTACCTGCAAGACTGGGTAGAGGATCCGTACCCTCTACCCACGGAGGGTCACGAAGGAGAGCCGACTCGCTTCGTCCCCCATATCCTGCAACGACCGGACGCCGCAGGTCAAGGCCCGGAAGTACCGGAGTACTTCGCCAAGGCCGCCGAGCCGCAGTGGGGGAATCGTGCCGACCCACGCGACCGGCTACCGGAAGAGGACCTGGCCGTCGATAGCCAGGAGGTTAGCTCCGATAGCACGGGTAGTTCGAAAAAAGGGTAAAGACGGTTACGTACACGCGGTCGCGTGAGCCGTCTTTTCCCCACGAACTAGACCCGACCCCGCGTGCTCGCCAAGGACACGGGGGGTATTGTCCGATAATACATCCCCCGCTACCGGGGGCGAGCACGGGAGCTCCGGTAATGCCGACACAGGAGGGAGCGCACGTCGAGGCCTCCGAAGGCCCGACGTTAGGAGAACAAGACACCGGGACAGCCGACGTCCCGGTGAGGCGTAACGATGGCGACGGGGGCAACGACGACCGAAAAGATTCGGTCGACCCCCTGACTCCCGCGAGCCCAAGGTCGCCGGAGAAAGGTCCGTGTCGTACGGACTCGAGTAATCCGAGGGGCGTCACTGATCCGCGGACGCCCCAAGGAAGGGGGAGAAGGAAACGCAAGCGGGGCCAGCACCGAAATCGAGGGCCCCGGCGGAACGACGTCACCGATAAGGTCGCCCCGAAGGTTGTCGACGGCGTCATTTGCCTTATGACGTCGAAGATCTACAACGTCCTCGGCTCGATAGCCACAGAGGGAAATGCATTTAAACCCCGCACGATCGCCGTTGATACGTGCTCGGGGTATAATCTGGTGAGGAAGGCCGACCTTCCCCCCGATTGGACCCGTTACGTCGTGCACGACGCACCTCTGCCACGATTGGCAGGCGCGAATAGCAACCCCCTCAAGCTTTCGGCCGTCGTCCGCCTGGCGGTGCGGTTGAGGAACACGGTGTTACGAATTCCGTTCGTAGTTGCGGACCAGCTCGCCGTGCCGGTCCTTCTCGGCACGGCCTTCATCGATACGCACGTGCGATGTATCGACATCGAAGCTCAACGAATGGAGCTACGCCAAGGCGGTTCCGTCGCCATCGTCGACGGAAAGGGGGAGTCGACTACCCCTACCAGGCGACACGGGCGACACACGGGTCGGCCAGACGTACGCGAGGAGGCCCCGCAAGCGATCCGAATCGCCCGCTGGGTTACCATCCCCGCGATGTCACAAGCCCGCGTGCGTGTGACAACCGCGGGGAGGGGCCTCGTGTTCCTGGAACCCAAGCCCTCACTCCAACACCGACATGGAGTGAGGCTGACGAATGGCGTCGCGGAGGTCCTACCGAATCAGACCTTCGACGTCATCGTCGCGAATTTCTCACGACGAGAAAGAAGGCTTCCGAAGCGCACCGTCGTGGGATACGCGAAGCGCAACCCCCTCGCGATCCTCACTCCCGAACGTAAGGTCGCCGAGGGGATCGCGCACGCGCTACACCTGACCGACGTGACCGATCAAGTCGGTGGGGTAGGGGTTGGCCGATCCAACTCCGACGATGAGACCACCGCCGGGGGCAGGGGGGTCGACCCGGTCGAACGGTCACCTTTGGGCCAACCGACGGCGAGGGGTACTGTACTCCCGCAGCAAAAGGATCCCGAAAATCCACCGATGGATTGGGAAAAAGAGATCGACCTGTCATACATCGATGATGACAAGCTCCGTGGCCACGTGATCGAGATGCTCCGTAAGCACTCGAGTCTGTGGAGCGGTGCGCTTGGAACGATCCAAGCCACGGAGCACCGCATCCCCCTCGAACCGGGAAAGAAACCGATTCGTTCTATGCCCTATCGGAAGGGCCCGGCCATGCGCGAAATGGTTGCGAAGGAGGTCAACAAGATGTTGAACGCAGGGGTTATCGAACCCGCGAGCACCGAGTGGGCGTCCCCGGTGGTGCTCGTACCGAAGAAAGAAGGCTCTCTTCGGTTCTGCGTAGACTACCGGCGTCTCAACGCGAAGACCGCAGCGGATTCGTATCCGCTGCCACGGATGGACGACTGCATCGACTCGTTAGGAGATGCAGCCGTCTTCACCACGTTGGACTGCAATTCCGGTTATTGGCAGATCCCGGTCGCTCCGGAAGACCGGGATAAGACCACGTTTACGACGCACATGGGCACGTTTCGCCACTTGCGCATGCCGTTTGGACTCAAAGGGGCACCGGCCACCTTCCAACGTGCGCTCGACATAATACTCTCCGGAGTCCGCTGGCAAATATGCCTCGTCTATCTCGACGACGTGATCGTGTTCTCCCGTACGCACGGAGAACACGCGAGGCATCTCGATACCGTCTTGAGCTTACTGCGGAGTTCCGGTATCTCCCTTAAGCTCAATAAGTGCAGCTTCTTCCGACCGAAGGTGCACTACCTGGGGCACGTCATCTCCCCAGGCAAATTGAGCGTGGCCGATACGGCGGCCGACGCTTTCAAGACGTTCACGTTCCCGAGGACGTTGACGCAAGTGCGCTCGTTCCTCGGGGCGTGTAACGTATACCGCCGATTCGTTAAGGGGTTCGCTAAGATTGCGCGTCCTCTGACCGACATGACGCGCAAGGATTCGGATCCCGATTTCTATAACCCCACGGAGCTGCAACTTCAGGCGTTCGAGAACCTTAAGAAGTGCATGATCGCTCCGCCGATCCTCGCGTTGCCCCGGCACGGTCGTCCGTACATGATAGACACCGACGCGAGTGCCTACCAACTCGGCTGCACCTTACTTCAGGAGCACGAAGAGCCGAACGACTGGCGCCCCGTGGGATATTGGTCGTACTCACTGTCCGATAGTGAGCGCACCTACAGCGCTACCGAACGCGAGTGCTTCGCCGTAGTGTGGGCCGTCCGCACACTACGGCCGTACGTGGAAGGCACGAAGTTCACCGTACGGACGGACCATGACGCCCTCCGATGGCTCATGTCCCTCACCGAGAGTTCCGGAAGACTCACCCGGTGGCGGCTACGTCTGGCTGAATACGATTTCACCATTCAGTACCGCCCCGGACGCGTGCATCAGGTGCCCGATGCCCTGTCACGACTCGTGTCGCCGAAAGTCGCCGATGACCCTCGCCCCACCGTCGAGGTGGATGACGACATCCCCACTTTCGACGGGGGCACGACAGTTCGAGACGTATCGAACGAGCTCGCGGACCACGCTTGTACCGCGAGCTGTGATCATCAGGCCGTCCATGTCTTCGTAACGACACGGAATCAAGCCGAAGCCCGAACAAGGTCGCGCGCACGGACGCGCGACGAACCGCGAGGTGACGACGAAGCCCCCGCTCTCCAAGGACCCAATTCGTTTTGGGAGGAGAACGACGAGTTCGACGCCGCCGACATCCAGCGCGCCGAAGACCCCGAGGCTGGCGCGCTCGACTCCCCGGTCGCCCCACCGCAGGACGACCTTCCGGCCCCTCTTACGATAGAGGAGATAGCCGAGGAGCAACGCGTGGATGACTTCTGCCAAACCGTTTTGGCACGACAGTCAGAGTCCCGGGACTCCGCGTTCTTCGAGGACCACCAAGGGGTGCTCAAGCGGAGACACCCCTTCGACCCTGATATCGTACAGGTGGTGGTACCTCGGACGCTCCGCGCCAGGCTCCTTCGCCTGTGCCACAACCCGGCCATCGCGGGGCACCCGGGCCAGAACCGTATGTACTACGCACTTCGACGCGAGTACTACTGGCCCCACCTGGCTGCAGACGTAGCAGCCACGGTGCGAGGGTGTCGAACCTGCGCGATGAACCGGGTGAAGCTGAGGAAACATCTCAACCGATTGAGATTGTTTCCAGCTACGAGGCCCCTCGAGAGCCTCGCGATCGACATCTTGGGGCCGCTCCCCAAGACGAAGACAGGAAAACGGTTCCTGCTCGTGATTACGGACCGCTTCAGTAAGCTAACGCAAGTCGTTGCGCTCCGCACGATAACAGCGCACACGGTCGCAGTTGCGTTCTGCGACTCGTGGGTGTTCAAGTATGGCGTCCCTCGCACGTTGCTTTCGGACAACGGCCCTCAGTTTAATGCCAAGTTCTTCCACAGCACGTGCCGCGTTCTGGGGATAGCGAATTTGTACACTTCGGCGTACCATCCCCAGACGAACGGGCAAGTCGAGCGATATAACCGAACAATCGCCTCGATGCTGCGGAACTACGTGGGTGAACACCAGGACGACTGGGATGTGTACGTGGGGCCGCTTACGTATGCGTACAACTCCCACGTACATCGCACCACGCGCACCACGCCGTTTGAGCTCGTGCTCAGCAGGCCACCGCCGGAGTTCTCTCTCCGACGGGCGGACGGCGACGCGCCCCCTTCCGATAGGCGGAACCAACGTGCCGAGTTCCTCAAGACCTTGGATTCGACTATCCAGAAGGCCTACGGGAGCCTGCGTCGCACGCAGGCTCGCTACAAGCGCGACTTCGATAAGCGCATACGACGTATTAATTCCCGGCTCCGTCCCGGAGAATACGTATATCTCAACCCCCCCGATGGGGCTAAGACATCGAACAAGCTCGCCTCGCCCGCTGTCGGACCCTACCGCGTGCTCGCCAATGACCGCCGAACCATCACGATCGATCGTGATGGGGTCACCGAGCGAGTCTCCGCCGACCGCTGCGTGTACGCGCCGTCTCCGATAGACGCGCCACGAGCAAGTACGACGACCCCGGGAGACCTCGCAGATAAGGTCACCGCGGGGACGCAGTATGCCGTCGAACGGCTACTGAGACATCGAGTCATGGAAGATGGAACTACGGAGTTCCTCATCAAGTGGGCGGATTACGACGCGCCCACTTGGACTGCGCGGACTCACGTCCCGGAGGAGTTGGTGTCTCGTTACGCCCAACGCCTCCGGAGACGTACCGGCAGAGACCTCACCCAAACCGTGAACGCGGACGTTCACGCTTAAGGGGGGGCCCTCAACCGCTCCTTCGCGGATTAACCCCAGCCTGCACGAACAGACTAAAACGGGAAGCGAAGGAGGTCGGCGGACCCTATCGGAGGGTCACAGCCGAGGACGCGTTCAAGTCAAGTCGTCTTGACTTCTCGGACGTCAAGGACGCGAGACATAAGAACAGGACAGTACGAACTGCCTGAAAAAATGTTGGGCCCTCGTAATGACCGACATTACGAGGACCGCGAAACCCGGTTCGGATCGGAAAAGTCGGACGACACCCCCGAACAGGATTGCCGGACGACCCGTTAAGTCCAGCAACCACGGCGAGGAGGGGCGCCCGACGAACAAGGAGATCAACAGTGGGATCACGAGGGCCCTCGGTGGGAAGAGTAAGCGACCAAGAATGCCCATCGCTTTGGTCTCGGTATAACCGAGAAGGGGGAGGCTCACGTCGAGCTTTCAATCAGCATCCGCGTCGGAGAGCCCGGCAGAAGACCGGATCATGACCCTCCCGGTGTGGATCGTGCGCGAGAAAGCGCGCAAAACGCGTCGGCAGATGCGCAGACGAGCGAGGCTGCATTCCCCACAGCAGTCGCCAGGATAGTTAATGAAGGAGGGGTAAGCGAAAGCAACTCAGCCTGAGGGGCACCAGTATATGCGCACAGACGCGAGACACCCCAAAACCGCCGCCGACACATGCCCCATAATACGGAAAATTACGGGGGATGAGAACGTGGCACGTGAGCGAGTGCGCGCCATGCTCCAACACTGGTTGCGTCATCACCAAATCACCCCGCCACCACCCCCAGAATATATCGAAAAAATTAACGGGGCAATTACACCTGCACGCGCATGGCGTATGGAGATACTGTACGCTGGGCGACAAGCAAGAGCAAACCAGGACGGCGCTGCCCGAGGGTACAACGAATGCCCGCGTGAGGGTACACACGTCACACGCCCCCCCGATCGTAAAGGGAGGCGGGCGTGTGACGGAATCGTATGCCCGCATCGAGCGGATGCCTCGAAATCCCGACCCACGGCACGCCGCCCGAGCGGCATTCTCCCTCTATCCGCCTACGCGCGCGGCCACGGACGAAGGGAAGGCGAACGTGAGCCACTTGCACGCTTACGCGCCCCCGCCGCCCAAGACGAAGGGCTCCGAAGGGCGCGATATCACGACAGCCTCCGCTACTGACCACTCCATTCGCGGCATCATGGGGACGCACTCCGAATGCGAAGCACACAACGCGATCGCGTATTTGAGAACGCAACACGCGGTCGCCACGCACGCGAGCCAAACGCGACGCCTACCCCCCCTTTTTTTCCCCTTTCAACGGTACTAAATCTGACATCCTGTTCTGTGCGCGCCGCAGGGACCAAGAGAAGATCGTTCGCTACCGCCGACCATGGTCGCCGCGAGAAATTCTGCACACCGCGCGCCCGCGTACGAGACGACCAGGAGGGGCGGGAGCACCGCCCGAGCAAGCCCCCCCGGGAGACAAGTCGAAGATTGATGAAACGCACAACCCACAGCCCAAACGTCGAGGACGTCATAGGGGCTTCGACTGTCGAGGAGAAAGTCGCATTGCACCATGCGTTGGATGCCTCGGGAGGCTCCACCAGCGGTATGCCGGCGGCATAAATTGAGATCTGTGGAAGCCCTCGTCGCAACAGCGTTCGGCGATCGACCCAATTGCGTCATCGATACAAGAGCAAGGACTCCCGCGCACAAGTACCGCCCCCGTCAGCCGCGAAAAAACCGATGTGACCGTTCCCCCTCCGTAGCCACTAGTCGCTGTACCCACAGGGCCACGCACTCAACCTCTACGAGAGCACAAAGCGCCCTGTAAGGACGCACGGAGAAGGGAGCATCAGGGAACTACTGCCGGCTCGAACGACGACGTTCGAGTCGCCCCGCTCGGGCACTGGAGGGAACGTCGGGAGTAATTATGATAGTAAGGAAGGAACGCAGGCAGAGATTCACGGCCTGCACAGCTGCCCCAGGGACGACCCCGCCCCGGCGCATGTCGCTCTCGGCACGCGAAGAATAGAACCGGGCCGGCGCCCCCACAGCGAAGGGAGCTCATTCGATGCCTCCCCGCGGTCGGGGCGTGACCACGATCTCAGCCCGGGCCATACCTTTGAAGGGACGAAGGGAGACGCATTCGACAATGCCGTGCCCCATGGACCTCTCGGGATGTGGTGGCGCCAACGCCCATTCCCGGCTCGTGCCCTAGCCGAGAAGGGTGCACGAGCCGGTCGGCGACCCGGAACGCGAGCGTTCCCGGAGACATGGTACCGTAAGATGAATGTCTCACGGCCGGGGGAGGACGAGACGCATTTCGACAGAAGGGGACGAGCATGCACACCCCCGCCTCCACGCGCAAGAAGGGATGAGAGGTAGACAACGGGGACGCCTCTCCGTTCGCGACGCGCTGCAGGGAAGACTTGGCACCCCGGAGAACCGGCGGCGTCGCGTTCAAGAGCGTAACAGAAGAAGGGGGAAGGGGTCAACACGTGTACGCGTGTGCCCCTGGGATGAAGCGCAACACGCGAAATATACCGAGGCCGCACCGCAGCTTATGTTGAAAATTTCGCAAGAAAACATTTTCGCGGGAAACATTTTTGGGCAATTTTTTTGGGCAATTTAATCGAGAGCATAGGGCAGTCGCTGGAGCGTGCGCGGACAAAAACGCCTCCGTGTCCGTCCGTCCGCGTCACGTGCGGTAACTACAGTACGACGCGTGCGGCGCGCGTCTGTGAAACCATCATGTCTCTAAACTGCGCAAGTACGGTTTGGATTTTGTAACGAGATGCATCCGCCCGCGCTGCCCCACTGCGCGCTCGTGCCGCTGCGCTCCTACATCACGCGCGGCCCCTTTTCGAGCGTCCTCAGCTCGCTCTGCCTGCCGCCGACTACGCGTGGGCTATTCCATTACTTCCCGTCCCCCCCCCCGAAACTATTTTCGCGAAGCGCAACGAGCTGTTTGGCATCGACGCCGATACCTACCTCGCTGACCCATCAGACGGACCACGCAACCGAACACCGAGGAGGACATCCTCCTCGAGGACGTCATCAGATGCAGCGACGCTCCGACGCACCCAACGTCGCACAATTGCGCGCCTTTGGCCCCTACACGACGCGCTGCCACACCACAAACGCGCAATTCCCCTGATCGACACCGTTGACCGTCAACCGCCGGAGGGCGACTGCGTCGTCACCACAATCCCCTACGTCTCGCCCAATCTCCCGTCACCGTGCTGGCGGCGGCCCAGAGCCGATCCGCTGCCAACAAGAGAGAGGAGAGGTCACTGGAAAGGACAGTGATTGCCGCACGGGTGGTTTGGGGAAACGAAACGCCGACGAGACGAACGTTGTCGAAGACCGCGACGCGTGACGCAGCGTCGAACCCCCTTAGCAGCGGAACCCGTGACAAGACGGAGAAGGGCCAGAAAACTGAACCGTCGAGACCGTACATAATACTGTGCGAGGATTCGGGAATCGCGCCGACGGCAAAACGGCTATCGTGGAGAAGGGAGCTCCGTCCGACGCGTAACCCACCTGCGAAAACAAAACGAGCGGGTCGCCATCGCCGCGGATGGGGGAAGAGTGTATGGCAATACGAGGATGCTGGGACTGTCATAAAATAACGCACGGACGAGGCGACGGGCATTGCGAGGAATGCGGTGGGAAAACGTGCGGTATCCGGGGCACCCCGACAATCGCGTACGAGTTCGGGACGAGTACATGGAACGGATCAGTGACGCCTTCTCGCAACGGAAAGCGGGACGCACGACTGCACGGGCACGGCTGTCGGATCGGCAAGGCAGGGGGGAGTGAACAAAGAAGGACATAACTGGTCAGGCAACGGAGCCCCTTCTCACGCCACCCTGGACGAAGATAGAAAGCGAGGATCAGAGGGGAAGGAGACGGAAGGAATACGAGAAGTCTTCACGGACTAGAGACAGGACGGAGGCGCGGACGGAAGCACCAAGACAGTCCCTCTCAATGTGGCTCGATGGCAACGAGAGGAGCTGGGGTGGACGTTGGCGAAGTGGATTGGCTACGGTGTCAAGGAAACAGGGGAAGCACGTCGGGAAGGAAAATCACCAGAGAAAGGGAGGAGAGATCAGCACGCGCGCGAAGGAGCACGGGGCGAGACGCCGAGAATACCCCCCAGAGAGCGGAGTCGTGGTAAGGAGCGGACGGGACCGTATGGAGGACGCGGTTAGACATGGCTCACGCTCTACAAGCACCCGTGGACGCGGACGTCCCCGCTTAAGGGGGGGGCCGTGTAGTATAACCCCCCCCTGGGGCTTTATTTTAGATTAGATCAACTCAGAATCGGATCGGTTACCGTAGGGCTCGATGCTCTACAGTACCACCACGTGTAACCCCAAGTACAGGGGGGCACGTGTACACGTGTACGCGCAGAACGAAGAGCGCGCACACACGTGTACTGTCAGCCCCGATGGCTGACAGTATTACAGTGTCGACCGACCGCTACAGTACGTCGCTACAGTACATCAGTACTGTACTATTATGATAGGTTATTATGTACATTAAATATGGAGCGGACCGGCGGCGGTGGAGGAGGGCAAGCACGGACTTGTCACCCACCGACCGTCAAGGTCCGACTTCCCGCTTTTTCTAAGGTAGCGCTCGCTAACTACCTTAGAGCGGCACCGAGCGCGGGTTGAGGACGCGCGCGGTACGCCCACGAGTCGGCTCCGCCTCCGCCCGTCGGTACTGGATCGTTACCCAGTACCGCGCCGGGGCGTCGAGGCGTCGAACCGCTCGCGCGTACCGGCGTCCTCCCCGTTCCCGCTCTACCACGCTACCCGGGCCCGCTGCCCGGTGCCGTTAGCAGGTGTCCCGCTTCACCCCCGTCTTCCCGTTGGGACGTGGTCTACGTCGAACTGTGCATAAACCCCTCTCCGTTGGGGGTGTTTATGCTACAACAACTAATAGGCAACCTATATGGGGGCCGATCCGCCGGCCACCGTTACACCGCCGGCCTTCAGAAACACCTCATCACGCAAGGCTATCAGCAATGCGACAGCGATCCATGTCTATTCACCAAAACACACACAAAGGGCACACTGCTGTTCGCTGTAAGCATGGACGACTTCCTCGTCACCGCTTCAAACCAAGCACTCATCGATGAACTACTCACCGCCCTCAAGCAAAAGTACAAAATCAAAAATCTCGGATTCCCTCATTCGTACCTCGGATGGCAAATAACACGCGACGCACAAGGAAGCATCCACATCTCGCAAGAACAGACCATAAGCACGATACTTGCAAAACACAACATGTCGGAATGCAATCCAAAAACAACCCCCGCGCCGCAAAAGCCAAACAAGAACGTAGAGAACCAAACGGCGCCCCTATCCCCCACGGTTGCCACCCACTACCGCTCCATTCTAGGAGACCTCCGGTATGTCGTCGACAGCACTCGCTACGACGCATACCACACTACCAACCAGCTGACGCGACACAGCAAGCAACCGAGCAAAGCAAATTGGCACGCGCTCAAATGGCTCCTCCGGTATCTCAAGGGCACCAAGAGCAAGGCCATCTCGTATCACGCTCGAGCCCCGATATGCCTGCGCACATACAGTGACGCAGACTATGCAAATGCCAAAAGCGGCAAGTCGCTCACAGGCATAATACACACTATCGGCCACTCCCCGATAGCCTGGACATCGGCGCCAGAAGACGTCGTAGCCCTATCAACCTGCGAGGCTGAATACATAGCAGCCTCGCTCGCCGCCCAGCAGACGCTATGGCTTCGTCGGCTGCTTCTGGACATGAAGCACCCACAACAGCACCCCACGACAGTATTCATCGACAACCAATCGACCATACAAGTCGCGGAAAATTCCGCCCCCACGCGCAGAAGGAAGTTCATCGATGTCAGGCACCACCACCTTCAACATCACATCCAGGGCGCCGCTATCATCGCGCAACACATCCCATCCGCGGGCAACCCAGCAGACCTATTCACAAAAGCGCTCGGACCCATCCGCTTTCAAGAAATCTGCAAAATCATCCAACCACATGAACCCCGCAGCCCCGACCCGAAAGCGCACCCCGGCACAACATTCACGCGCGCCCCTTAGCGTCCCCCGGGACTGACGGACCGCAACTCTCTTCATCAGACGCTGACAGAGTCGCGATCAGGAGAATAGGTCCTGCGCGGTCATCCGCTCCGAGACGTCTGACCCTGGCCCCGTCTCATTTTTGCCCCTGGTGTTGCGTCCATGACTCAGCTCGCCTGGTATGCCGTGTTGTAGCGCATTTTTATTCGTTTAAACATCATTGGTGCGCCACTGCCAACAGTGGACGAAGCATGATGGAATCGCTACGGGAAATACCTGTCACTGTAGGTCCAGTTATGCTTGTGACCACGTCTTTCCAAAACTTGCACGGACGTTTATAGTTTCGCCTAAAATTTCCGCAAACGTTTTGGCAATGGTTTGCCGATTCTTTTCGGTTTTGTGGAAAAGTGGCTCAGTTGGAAGATATCATTACAGCTAATCGAGCTGTTTACAAATTGCTTACGTATGTTTCTGAGTTTCGCAGAAAAAGTTGCTCAAACTTTCGGCAGCACTTTGGGAACCTTTGAAACTTCAGAAACATTCAGCAACCTTTTCAAAGATGCCGGATCGCATTACAGCTCCGATCGAGAATGGATGGAAATATTCCATCATTAGAACACATCCGGAAATATGAGGCTCCCACATTAATATGTGGATATTTCTCAAAGACCTAGGAGTTACCAATAGTATTTGGTAGTTACTGTGTGCACAAAACAATTCCGCAAATACGTGGGGTATTCCAGGAATATCCCATATGCTAATAATGAAAGCGAATTTATTAAAGCGATGATGCTTTGCGTATAACAGCATGCTAACACACTATTTACTCAGTAGTTTGATTTGCGCGGAACTTCATATCAACACGTCTACGCCTTTTCTCACGATAGTTCGCCTGTACGCGTCTGCGTTTTTCGATTTGAGTTGTACCAATCTTGTACCAACGATTGGTAATCTTATGGTACAGACGTCCGTCATCTGCCCTAAGGGGATTCCACCGAATATGCCAGTTAGTCAGCCCCATGCACAACATGAATATAGAATCATATATTTTCTCTGACCATTTCCATTTTGACCCACAACGTTCCAAATGCCCGACATCCTCCCAAAATAATTTTCCACCAGTACACGGTCGCTTGAAATATGTCGATTCTCTGCAACTTGTGCTGGTGACAGAACACCGTTACGCGGCTTCTTAGTCGGATGGATAGCACGACAGAACTCCTTAGAACCTTGATAGCCCTTGTCTAATAAAATCCCCCATGTATGTGGAAATTCGTCTTCCATTGGACCATCATCCTCCAGCTCCAATTCATCAGCACACTTTTTCAATTGCTCCTTGTGAAACTGTCGCATGTCCTGAAAAATGCGAAAATCAGATACAAAACCAGGCTCGTGGGCACTACAGCCAATTGCCATCCCATTTGGCAAAACGGATGCCTCAATTTTGTATCCATACAAGCCATGTTTCTTGCTAAAGTACAGCTTACTCTCGCTCAAGTTCCCGCTTGGGCGATTTGATGGCTGGAATGTCACGTCGGTGGCATAGCGGGCCATCGGATAGTTGCGAAACAAAGCGTTGGTATCGACCATCTTTTTCATACTCCATTTTCTGGCTTGATGGGAAACGTAATGCTCGTATATTGGTCCGGATATTATTGCGACAAACTTTAGAATGATGCGTTCAAATGTTGCCGCCTTCATATCGAACATCTTTCCCATGAAATCCCACTGCGATCCATGCTTTAAGACGGCTAGTGTCATGAACAGCACATCCTTGGCGGTCTTGTCACATTTCCGTCCTCGTCCGACATTATATTCGGACATTATGTGACCCTTAAACGCCTCCCAAACCCCTTCAAATTGCATTGGGGAGATGTTAGTCATCTCCCTGATACCTTCTGCCCCGCCCTGATCATAAAAAGTGTCCATGATGGGACACTCGGAACCATTTTCTTCGTCAGTGTCCTCTTGGAGCGGTTGAGACAGCTGTACCTCGAGTTCATTCTCTCTCTCTACCGCTGCATCTGCGAGTAGAGAGAGGGCAGTAGCTGCGTTAGTTGAAGTAAAGGGAGACATGGGGAAGGGCTTTTGATGCGGTGGGGTGTGTACTTTGAAGAAGACCTCTGTTCTTCCGAAGTTACTGTATCGTTTTGGAAAAGAGCGGGAGACTTCCTAAAAGACCGCGCAATTTGGATATTACGGAAAGCGCACAATTTGACTTCGTAATCTCAATTCACATTGCTTGCAATCCAAAATATTTATAATTTGATAAATGGTTGAGTATGTTGGCAATGACAATGCCTATACCGTATCTGCGCAGGTGCGTACAGTATACAGTTCGTAAATGCGCATGCCCATTCTATTTGCACAAGTGGCCTATTGAGGCCTTGCTTGCAGGATCCAACAAGGTCCACCACCGGGACCAATGGGAGTGCCGTTTGAGGCGAATATCAGAAAAATCAATTGTCAACCAGGATTTTACGGAGCCATGAGCCCTGGTAGTTGGGACCAAAGTTGTATGGCTCTGGGTCACAGGCTCTGGTGCCAGGGCCATTATTGGGACGTATTCTCCTGAATGCGACTCTGACAGGTGCGCGCGTGACCGACCGCAAGGACAGACTGTCAGCATTACAGTCTGTCATCAGCGGTACTTAGACCCACGAGACGGCGACGACGAGTAAAGACACCCCCATGAGGATTACGATTCATCACTGTCTTTCGGCAAAACTATAGCATAAGCACGTCGGCCTCGGCGTGAAAGAATATGAGGACATGTCACCTTAGAGGAGTTCAGTACTTGGATGAACAAGCCACGTCAAACCCTATTACTCGGCAACCGTCCTTCAAGGCCCCTCACCGAAGTCATCGGGCCTGCTCACCTGCTTCAAGTCGTATGAAGGTTGAGGGAGCGAGGGGATAGGCATCGTTGCGGCGAAAGGGGGGGGGGGGGGGGGGGGGGGGGCAGAGATAAGACGGAATATGAATGGAGGAGACGGCGCGGTGGCGTTAGAGGAGGGCCGAGTGGTTGCGATTCGAGGGCGGTGGCGGACTTCAACACTTGCGGACTGGAGGGCTTTCAAGGACTGGAAGACTCGACGACTTCAAGACCTGCTGGGATCTGCATGTACAATTCTAATGTAGACAAACCATGTACAGTACTGAAAACGGCGAATTGCAGCGAGCTTTTGACACAAGAAAATCAAAAGATACTGGCGACTCCTACTCACAGCTTATTCTTAATCATCAAGGCATCATATCTAACAGACTTCCCAATCGTGTACACCTCGAGATCATAGACACGCATCTCCCTCCTCGTGGTCATAAGCTCCAACCTCTTCATCGTCAACCCCCTGACCCACAGCCACTTAACTGGCACGACGATTCTCTCCATGACACCTGCGTAGACGCCGTCCTCCTCCCTCTCCATGTCAACAAGTCGCGCCCCACGGTCCTTCAACAGCTTCTCGATGGCTCGCACGCCCAGCCCGGAGAAGACGAACGAGTCCGCGCGGTCCGCGTCCTCATTAGGCACCATGAGCAGGTTGTACAACCTGCGGGGGTGAAAGCCCGGGAAGAAGCTATCCAAGTCCACGACCTTAGTTTTCGTCTCCATCAAAATGCTTTCAATCCCGTTTGCCGGCACATTGGTGTAGTAGTACCAGACCTTCGCGGCCGGGCCCACGTTGGCGACTGCGACGGCGGTGTATACGGGGTCTGGAATGATTTTGGGCGGGAAGATGGTCTCCCAATCGATGGCGCGGGCGTCGTCGCGGCGCGTGAGCTCGGTCAGCTCCTCGAAAGTGACCGACTCGTACCAGAACCACGGCATGGAGTTGGGCGGACGGTTGTCGACAAACACGGCCGCGTAGCGCCGCGGCGTCACGGACAGTACCTCGACGTCGACCGGGCGCAGGCCATTGGTTTTCGCAAAGGCGATCAGCGCCGACGATGAGCCGGTGGAGAGCTTCCAGCGCTGCGCCGTCACGTTGAAGCGGTCCGCCGCCGCAAGACGCACGCACAGAAGCAGCAGCGGGAGGAGGATGCGGGACGTCATGGTGGGCTGCGAGGGTGTCCGGGGCGGGCGGGAAAGACGGATGCCAGCGGAGGGCGGGAAAGAAGGCTGCCAGCGAAGGGGATTTATAAAGGATCAACGACTCCCCCGGCTGAGAGATGACAAGGTGTCAGCCCTGTTTGGCGAGCGGTGCCAATGGCTGCCGTCGCATAACCCCCCTTCAAGAAAGTCTCGCGGCAATTCAAGGCAGACACTGTCTACGCTGAGGGATGCGCGTTTCCAGTCTCGCCCACCTCCTGCCCTTACAAGTAATTTACCTTGACATCTCCCTCAACCCGAGTCTGCGCCGCCCTCGCCCACTCGCTTTGCGCCGCGCCCACTCGCTCCGCAAGTGGAAGCCCGCGCCCACTGTCAGCCGCCCCGTCTCCACGCGCACCGCCACCGGACATCCCCCCGCGGCTAGATATTTGCGCCCCACGCCCCCCCCCCCCCCGCCCCTCCCCGTCCTGCGCGCGCCACCCGTCTCGCGCAAGTGGCCGTTACAGTACGCCGTACACGCGTGTCTCGCCGGCGCGGACGCGTCGCTTTAGCGTCTCGCGGCCGCACGTGCGCGGATGCGGATGTGTCCCCGCCTCCCGCGTGCTGGGGCGCCGGGAGAGACGCAGCGGGGTTATCGGCGGGTGTGCAACTAGCTGGGCTTGGCCCTGCTGCGGCGCTCAGAATACGTCGTGATTGGGTCTGGGAGAGTAACGGACTTGCTGAGGCGCGCGGATTCTTGGATCGGTGGGGAATGGGCTCGATCCGTGGCCAGTGCAGTTGGACAGCGTGTCCTAACAACGACTCACTTGCCCGTTCTGATGAACACACGGACAGCTATTTGCGAACATCTCGTCTGCGTACTGGTTGTGCAGGGTGTTGACAGTATGCTTACCCTTCCGCGAAAGCTCTATTTCTTTGCCTTCGTGTCGAATGCTACACGTAGTGGAATACACCTTGCAGGTCCTCAGTGCTTCCCGATGTCAAACCCAGCAATCGGCCTGGTGAAAGCTGTAACAAGCCTCTGAAGAACCACCACCACTCTTTGCTGCAAACTCTGCGTGGAAGGACGGCACGTGTAGTGTCCAGGCGACAAGTTTTCTCTGAGGGCCGGTCTTAACAGAGCACGTACTTGCATTTGCAGAGTACATAACGGAAGACTATCACCAGCCTCCGTGACCATCTCTCCCTGAAGGCACACCGCATCCAACTCACAGCCGCCGCTCTGTTTTTGGTTAAGTCTGTCAAACTGTACTCGTTTAAACTTTCTTTTCTACCTCACACGCTCAGTCCTTCATACGCCACCTCGCAACAATAGAATCTCTTGCCCTGTGTACGTAAATATCAAATCTCTATCTCAGAGTAATTCGCAACTTTTGCTACTATCTCTCACCAACACTCGCAGATGATCCCACAACGGAATTGCTCGCAAAAAGCACTCGAAATGATATTGTTTGCTTTGGTTTTTGGTTAGGTAGATAGATTGTCTACACTACTCCCTTCGTGATGAAATCCTGTGAACAGGGGCTCCAACCGTAAAGGAACACCTATCCTCACGTTGTGTACACCGGTAAAGCTGCCACGGGAAATAGCGAGTGACCGTCGAACACTTGGCGTCAACCGAGCGTCGCCGTCTCGCTCTGCGTGCAGCCGCTTCGGCTACTTAGGGTCAGTTGCTGGCGCGCCGCTCGCCTCTCCGCCTTCCCCCGCCTTCCCCCACCTTCCAACCGTAAAGGAACATCTAAATTTATCAGTGTAGATACAGTTCTGACGCTGCCCACACTTCACGGTGCCAACCTTTGTTTACTGGTATCTGTCCGATAATGCGGTATCATAACATAAAAATCGACGAAATTTATTTCTTTTCAAGTTTGATGTCCACAGTTTCTATTTTTCTTTAGTAGGTTGGCTCGTTTAAAAAACTTTTCTAAAGTTACTTCGTAGTACCGAATAGAAAGCACTCAACGCAATATTTTCATGCTTCTGGTACAAAATTTGCTTAAAGAAAAGTGCGCTCTATAAGCCGATTTTTCTTTTGAACAGCTGTAAAGCTGCGTCAACGAGTTCGTTTTCGCCAGAATTGACAAGCAAGGATTTCTCTGTGGTGATGGCGTTCTGGTTTCAAAAAGCAGAAGTGAAGTCGCGCATTGGCTTGCCTAAAAAACGAAATAACTTTCGTCCTCATATGAGAACTAACGGTCCGATAGACACTAGAAGAAATATGTTAATCAGCCACAACCTACAATATCGTAACTATGCCCTACCTAATGATTCCTTACGTAATGATGGGCTTGGCTTATCTCTAAATCTTCTAAGTACTGTAGTACACCTGTAAAATCATCACAAATGCATTTTGTGCTTTCACTACCACAAAGACACTTGCCACCTGTAATTCCTTAGATCCTCCCTGATAACGTCTACCCAGATCAAATTGCCACTATATTGTAGATGGCATATCACTTCTGGGTGTCATCACGAGCGTCTCGAAACAACTTGAGACACCGTCTGAAAAGAAATGTGGTTATATTATTGTTTGGCACGTACCGTAGGTAATCTTCAGAGTGTAATTACTAAGTAATTCATCTCGACCCACACTTCAATCTGCAAATACTGTACCGTTGGTACAGTATGTATTAATTCCTCTCGTACGGCCTCAAAGGCCGTATGAGAGGGATTAATCGATCCTCATGAAATTTTGCAATCATAGACAAGGCTGATTTTTTTAGATTTCCCTCTTGATCTTTTGATAGGTGCCGCCTCGCTTCTTGCGAGGAAACCCCCCTCTCCACTTTTTTGTTTTATTGTCCCTCTCCTGTCAAAAGAATGCAACTGTTTTTAGTGCAAGGACGTTGATTAGGTCGGAAGAAAAGTGATGTAATCATATGCTGCTTGCATGCAAGTCTTCACGCTGCCGAATTGCAACACTTTTACGTTGTGGAGAAACAGTTTCAGGCCTCTGAAACTGTTCTGAAACTGTTCCAGGCCGTGCTACAGTTCAATCTATGCTCTCTCCACTTACTCCAAACACTACCCTTCCTGCCGCACGAATGAAGGCATTTTCATCTACCAACATACCAGAAGCTTCCATCTCAAACACATCATCCATTTGTTGATCGCTCCAGTTAGACCAAACAATTTCATACTGGGACGACTCTTTCTTAAGCAAATCTCTGGCATGGAAAACTATTAATGACTGCTCGCCCTCGCATAAAGAATTGCGAAACAGCTGTCCCCATCGCCTCCGCCTGCGCGCCTTTGCATAATTTAAGAGTTCGATATAGGCCTGAAGAAATAGCTCCTCCGTACATACGTTGGAGGGTCCAATCTTCCGATACAGCACGTGGGCAATATCTTGGTGGTTTGTACATCCTTTGCACCCCGCTTCAAACTCCATCACATTCGCCATGACCTGAAAAGCTCGACTGCATGTGATGAATGGCGTTCCTGAAAGCATGTTCCTATCAGTAGCTTGCTGGAATGCTACGCGAGCCCGGTCCTGAATGCAGGCTTTCTGATTTTCAGATTCATGATTCAGGCTTCCGATGGTTTCCTGTTCCATTTTTGTGGACGTCATATTAAGCTGAGGCTTGTGTTGTGTCATCTGGACTTGGACCAAATCTGGATTGTCAACGTCACGCGAAGTTGAAGGAGGGGATTCATAAATCGTCCTAGTCTGTGCGTACTCCATTTGGTCTGCAGTCCTTCCTTCCCCAAAAGTATCGCAATCGCTGCCCAAAATAGCGTCAATAAAGTGGACATGCATATGCTCATGTGGATGCCTCGAGCCGGTTATTGTGGATGCGTGAGATGGGTTCGAGGGCATAGACACACGCATAGGAATCATGTGCTCCCCTTCAGTTCCGGCCATGTTTGATGAGCAATTCTGCGGGTGAGGCTCCAACTTCGTCAGATCTTCTTCTCCGATACGTTGAGGACATATCGTGGCCTTCGATGTAGATTTTGTAACTGTTGGTGCCATCAGTCTCGCGCTGCATTTTGATATCCATGCATGTTCAAGAGTTTGCGATATTTGTTCTGCAATGTTGTCCTTCGCATTCAGATGGCCGATGGGAGAACAGAGTTTGTTTTGCAATGTATCATCACCCAGAAACACACCCTCAGCATTGTCCCCGGCTGCCCCTGGATCGGCCTTGTAGATGTTCTGCCCTTGGTGAATACTACATTCCTCAAATCGGTGTGGCACAGCAGTGCTCTCATGGCGACTGAGCCGAGATATGGGAAGATCATCTTCTGAAGACCCTCTTGTGCCGCGGCGATTCTCCACTGGTTTTCTGATTCGCGCATCTGACATTCCGAGGAGCAATGAGAAAAGGAGGCAGAGGCAGACCAAGGTCTCTTTGCAGGGTCGTAAACGAAAGCTCCGCAGACTTCTCCTGGTGATTTGTAAGGGTAGGATGATGAGGGAGCAAGTGTGAAGCGTCAGCGAATGTAGTCAAGCCGGGGAAATCTGGTTCATATAGGCGCTGGGCAGTCGATGACGACTGGTAAGAGACAAACTAAATTGGGAAAGATTGTTGCGTTGAGCTTGAACAACTCCTGTCATACCCTGGTGATCTGAACTGTACTGTATTGAGGGGACCTTTTTCTGTTGTCACTTTTAGGGGAGCAACGTGTACACGTGTTAGCAACTTAATTGGTGGTTTCTGTTGAAACGACGAATACTGTAGAGAGTAGGGATGCAGGGACTGGACAAACACAACCATGCATTTTCCGATTTATCTTTAACTATTCAAGCCGATCATTGAGCAACACTCCCAAAACCGATGCCCCGTTTTCTTAAATGATCTTGACCCCGTTTGCTCCCCTCTATCAATTGCCGCATGTCCTCGATCCTTCGCGCCCTTCTCGGATCCTTCGGCCGCGCTTGGCGTTTTCCCCTCCCATCATGCCACTCCCACAACCCTGTACATCTGCCAGCCGCTACTCCGCCACACGGTGCTGCTGCGCTCTACTATGAGTTTCTTCATTCTAGTCTGCGAAAATGTCGTGGGTAGCACGTGCAATGGTGGTTGAATTCCGCTGCAGAGCGGAAACGGAAAATGAGATCAAGTCATGAAAAATCGCACTTCAAGAGAAAATAGGACTTCCAGATCCGAGCCGCGTCTACGGGTTGAGTAGAGGCTTTGATATCTGGAAAGATATGGGTGTTAGCGTTCTTTGGGTTCGCGGGCGAAGAAAAGTGTCCCGTGTTCCCCTACGGATTCGCATGGAAACCTCGGAGAGCGATAGAATGAAAGCGATAGGCCGTTATATATGTGCGGAAGAGGACTCCAATGAACGTTTTCCTGACTGTCAACTGCAATCGGGGAACGAAGCAGTGATGCAAGCGGAGGCGATGGTTTGTGAGACAGGCCGGTTTGAAGGAATACAGTAAGACACAGGATGTGAGAAGGGCTCATTCAAACGAAGGCGAAGTTCTGGTTTCAGAGCATCGTACCGGCAACAGATAAGGTTGCAGCTGTCGGAAAAATTATTGTTGGTGGGCAAATTAGCGGCAGGAGAGGGAGAGCACAGGCCAAGCACGACGCGGGCTACAAATGGTATGCACAGCCCGGTGTAGGGTCGGGTGCGTTGGTCGGAGGACAAGCCACAGGGGGGCGGGGATCCAGGTCGAATACTGTGTCTGGAAGATAACTTTTGGTAGTTCAAGTACTCAGCTGCTACAAATTCAAGTCGCAGAGATGCGTCCGCGAAAACGGGACAGGCCTCCTGTCGGTGAGATATGTCGAGATAGAAGTGACACGTGTGGCCGTGAGATACAGCGCGAAAGGCTTTTCTATCAGGAGGTCTTGTGAGGGTGCAAATTAGCAGCAAGGTGGGGTAGATTACTGTGCGAAGGAGGAAGGAAACGGCAGCGCAACAAGTAGACGGAAGCTCAAATTTATGTTAAAATTGAAGAAAAAAGTTGGTCTCTGTGGCCACTACACCCGATCACAGCTATTTAACATTGGTCGTATATTTAACCTGGATTCCTTTACAAAGTGGACAAGGTTAATTCTGGTAATCGCCCTAAGAGAAAGAGATCCAGTTTTGGATCACAGAGCCGCATTGGGACGGTCCAGTGCGCATCGCATTCCGCATCGCTTATGTCCCTCAACTTGAACGGATTGTGGGAAGAAAAGCAGCTCTTTTCGGAGCTGCAGAGTATCATAGCTAAGCATCGTAATCATTTTGATGGTGAACCGTTAGAAAATAGCGAGAAGGTGGGTATGATATAAAATTCAGCATTGATCTTGCACCCACCGTAAATTGGGGGCTTTTGAATAACCTGATCCATGTTATTTTCAATTCCAATTAACCTGGATTCAAAATTAATCTGGACTAAATTTCTTCTTGTAGCAGAGCGAAAAGTGGCGGTCAGATTTAACATGGACTATGTTAATTACTGTGATAGGTGTATTCTTCTCATACGTGTAGACTTGTGCACGTCTGAACCTGTGCACGTGTACCAATCGCCTCTCAATATTGAGATTCGCTCCCTGCCTGGAGCCGGGCTGTGTGCTCCAAGATCGATGCCTCCGTTTACTGATGCCTATCGTCTCTCTGCCTTATCCCTGTGCTCCTAAATAGATGATTTACTTTCTACTTTCGGAAATAGAACAAATTTTTAATGAAGTAGAATCAATCATCTATTTTCGACGACAAGTGAACATTTGAGGAGAACGTTCTCTAACGTCTCCAGAACAATTCTCTCCACGCGTAGGAGACGTCCCTTCCATGGAGAGAACGTTCTCCACTTCACCCCAATTCCCCCAGTTTTCCCCTATCCCCACGATCGCCTTCTACTTCCCGTGCCCTTATGTCCTCCGCTGAACGATTGCCGCCGTCAGTAACGGCTGACGACAGTTTGGGTGCTGCTGCGCTTGGGCCAGGAAAATGCTATGACGAGGACAACTGTCAACAAGAGGCCGATCTACGCATCCCTGCAAGCCCGCCCCTGAGCCTGCACGCCATCTCATGAATTCCCCCGAATTCGTATCGATATCTGGAGACTGAGCCGAGGCGTCAGCATGCATCGCCACCATCGCGTCCCCTCCTGTCGATTGAAGATGCTCTTCTCAAAATCCCCTCAGGAGAGTTAGAGCCTGGTCTTAGATGACCTCCCCTTGCAGTACGCATATGACAACCTTGTTAATGACGATTCCTTACCATCTGATGATCGCCCGTTCTCGCAAGAGGTGGCTTTTCAGCCGACGTCGTCCGTTTCTGGGGATGAATCGGTCGATAATGCATCGCTTTCAGATATAGATGAAGAGTAAATTGCTGCAATTTGCCAAGGGAAGAGGGCTCGAACGCATCAATGGAGTTCAAACTATTACTATGGTCGTCGTCGTGTGGTGCAGGACTTTTATTTATCTTTATTTCAAGATAATATTTGGTACTTGTGTAGAAAGTGGGTTCATGAATGGCGAGGAAAATGACGCCATTGTCGAGCACAACTTAGCGCCACCTGATAACCCGCACTTGGAGGATGGGCATGCCAGAATGTCTGACGGAGGCCTTTCTTCGTTGACTTATGCTCCAGCATTTACGCCAGTTACTTTATCTCTCGACACAGTTGATCGAGAATTGTACTCTCGCTATGTGCGAGAAACTAACACTATCTTAGATAATGTGTTGCAGTAGCGCTCTGGTGTTGCAAAAAGGCAGTCCTCAAAAGAAAGACTGAGCCGAATTGAGGCTTTCAACGCCTTTTTACCACTCTCTTTGTTGGAGAAACTTTGTGTATACATTAACCCAGTACTGTTGTCGAGGATGCGGTTGCCCTGTTCAACGACTGAGTTGAAAGGCATCATTGTTCTTCACGTACTTGCTGCATCCTATGGTGCATTTGTGTCTACAATAACTGCCCCGGAGAACGACCCATTCTACTTTCAAATGCGAATCTCGGGCAAAAGATATAATGAGGTATGGAGCGCTCTATCCGGGACGAAAAAATGAGGGAAGCGTGTGAGCAGACCGCATGTGGTTGGTTCAACAAACTGATCGCCGGCAATGCTCTGATCGCTGAAATAGAAGGCGAGCTGGCTGCCATTAACCGAAGGCTTATGAATGTGGAAGGTGTCACTATCTACTCCGTTGATGACGATCACAACAGATTGAGCTCTCGAACAGTTGTACAATTGACAAGCCTCTCTCATGTCAACAACCCCATCAAGGCCCTCGGACCTGTCAACAATGCTGCCTGTTCCGCATTAACTCATGCTTTTATTGCGTCACACCACTCACGTCCGCACGAAAAAGTGATACATATTTGGCACAGATTGGTCCAATTACTTCAGCGTGTATCTACAGTTCGGGCTTTGAGGCCCATGGTGGATTCCTTGTTTACTGCGAACAGGGCATATTATGAGGTTAAGTCAATTCAATTTCTGAATGAGACGATAGGGGCTAGCAGCATTGGAACGGATAAGCGTTCTTTAGGTTATCCATTTGTTTTTGGGGAAGGTTCCATCAGAAAGAACCATAATGGAATGGTTGAGGCATAGAAGGGTTGCAGGGCGATATACAGTGCACAAAGAACCCCTCGTGGGGGCAAACGTCGTAGTATAGAGGCTTCTGTCTATAGAGAAAGCTACTCAGGTCGTATTGCTGCAGTGTAAAGCAAGGACGCTGTCAGATTCGGAGCACACCAATACTGCCTCATTCCAAAGAATAGCTTCAGGCACAGATTTGATAGTGCAGCGGTCGAAAAGGTTCAGCTTATCTTCGACAACAGAGTCGCTCGGCCAGAAAGCGAGGTTGGTAGGTACTTTTTGCGTAATCCGTCGACACAGGAAAAGGCACTATCCAATATTGCAGTACTTAAAGTTGTGCAACTACTTGGGAGGGTATGCCAATACACAGTATTTCAGGCGGAAGACCCAGGGTGGTTCTTGTTCAGGGCATTTACATTTACGTCCAGGACGGCAAGCAGCTTTATTGGTGCTATTGCCCGGAACTACACTGCGGATATATCTGGTTTATCTTACCTACTGTGTGGCGCCGCACTACGGGCTGGAACGCAACCTTTCACAAATGAAATCAAAAGGCTGGAGGAAGAGTTGATGATAAAGTGGAAGGGCATGGCGGCAACGATTGGAATTGCCAATCAGGATACACATGTCGAGATCACGGTCTCCATCGTTGAACGATTCATGTCAGCCACCAACTCTAGTTTAGCGCAAATGCGCAAAGAGAAGATACTTTCTTTATTGAACCCTGTAGGCAGGCTGGAGCGAGTGCCTTTACGCAAGAACGAACTAATATCTAGATGTATCAAACATCAGAACTGCGTTCATCGAGGCGAGTCAGTTTTGCCCGTTCAGAATTTAGCATATGAGAATGAGATGACACGGTACAATAACATGGCCGTCAAGCTGAAAAGGAGCTTTTTAAAGCCTCTTTAGATTCTTGGGCAATGAAGCCCCTGGTTGCGACTGCAGGGATGAAAGAAGGTACCCTGAATGGGATTCAGGTACTGAAGGCCTTACTACAAAATTTCCACGCAAACCAAGCATCAAACATCACTACCGACCTGTCGACAAATTACTTTGAGAGGGATTTAATTCTGGACACTTTCCAGAAATGCAAAAATCAACGTTTTTACCAATCACACCAAGATTTTTTTGCCATTCCTGAGCTCGTCAACAGACGGAAAATGGGAGAAGGGGTCAATTCTGGACAGGGAGTTGAACACTCTTATCGATAGTGAGACAAACCGACGAGGCCTGAGGCTGCCACTTCCGTTCTCTCATCTTCAACACACCCTTGCCCACCGATATTGCCACTTCTTCGGACTTGGCGCCATGACACAATTGGAAAATCATCCAGAACGTCTCCCTTTAAGTCAATCAGCCTTGCGCGAAAACACCGTCCTCACCTGGAGAACGGTTTTCTTTGTTCCCTTCAAATGTTTTCCCTGTGATAGGTATCTGAGTGCTCTGTTCAATGGCGTTTTCAGAATTAAAGACACTCTCAAGTCTTCGCTTTGGGGTCCCTTTTTCTGACCTTGCTTGAAAACGCTGTGCTCCGGCCATGGGTGCATTGACTTTACGACCACGTTGTGAAGTCTTTGCAAGCTTGGGTGGAGAGACCTGCGTATCAAGCAAACTTTCAACATTAAACTCATCTTTCAACAGTACATGTATCTCTGCTAGTGTATTACTGGCCCTGGCTCGGCCAGTAATACACTAGCAGAGATACACCGTTTGATAATTGTCGAATTCTGTCTAGCAAGGCGCGCGATTCATTTCTAACCTCTCCCAAATGAGAATCACGAACTGCCCGACTACTTCGTGTGTTCACACTACTGCACAAAGGTCCTTTGAGGTTATCACTGGCCTGACCAAGCGCAATTCGGTCAAGAAACCTAAAATCCATTGGCCATAATCCAGACTCATAAATGCCTTCCTGGCAACCTCTGGAGTCAACGCGCGATAACCCGCCACAGCGAGCTTTATCTTAAAAGCAGGGTTTGCCCAAGTCATGTGGCTGATCATCAGGAGCTTATCCCGTGTAGACCTAACCGTTTTTTGAAACATTCTATTCACAGACTGGTCGCACGGCTGCAACAGATGGGTTGTATTAGCAGGCAACTTGACCACCAAAATTCGAAGCTTCTCGCATTCTTCGAGCCATACATCGCCCAGTCTAGAACTGTATCCGTGTAATAGGAGAAGGATATGCTGATGGAGTGGTACTGTTTTTCGCGCATGTCGATTGATATGATGAATAACTTTGACAATTACGGCTGTGTCGATTGAGACGTGTGGTGTAACAACAAGCTCTGCGTCATGAGGAAACCATTTTTCGTTGCACAACCAGTGTACTACACCATTCGAATTAATGAAGTCCTCCCTATCGAGAGGCATACGCCATGATTTCATCACTTCCTTACCAGAGGCTATCAAAAAAAGGGGCGCTATGTTGCCACTTGCTGCGACATCAAGTCCTGCTGTCAAGTGCTTACCGGGATCCCTAATGCCCAAGCGAGCACCGCCCTGCTTGCTTCTAAACGAGGTGAAGCATTTGACTTTACGACCGTACTCACCGCATACAGCGGATTCATCCCAGTTCCATATTTTGTGAGGGTCTCTGAGGACCTCTGGGAACTCTTTCTGAAGTTTCAAAATAACTTCCTTCAGACTGCCCATATGTGTTGGATTCTCTGCCGCTATCCTTGCCATGGAAACGTTCTGGGATGCCCTATAGGCCAATTCTCTATGTCGTGCTCTGAATGAGCGTATGGCGTCGGAGGATGGGACGCGGTTGGAGAATGCATTTTCTCTTTCTGCCGTTATCTTGCCCTGAATGCTCTTCATTTGAGAACAGTTAACGGCAAAACCTTTCTCAGCTGCGTTGAGAGTCATTTGAACGACAAGACTCTGCTCAGCACTTGTGAGAACCGTGCGACGGCCTGCAAGGTGTTTTTCCGGATCGAGCAGTTTTGCGAGCTGTTGCGTGTCCCCATCTATGATAACCTTTCGAATATTATACACTGTCGTGCGAGTGACACCACCTCGGGTGGACACTTCCCTTGGAGAGATGCCGCTCTGCAGGAGCTGTAATGCTTTTTCCCGTCTGATACGCTCATCTTTTCTTTTAGCAATCTCTTTGTTATGTGCGATAGTTTGAGCGCGCGTGGAGCTCGGCATGTTCGCACCACTGATCAAGAGCACTGTCTACGAAAGCATGAGGGAGTTGGGAGAGAGGCGGTAGGCATTGAAGGATGGGGCAAGGGTGTGTGAGAGAGATAAAGAGGTTCGAAGGCGGGGTACTCAACAATATATATTGTCCAGAATTGACCCCTTTTCAGAATTAGACCAGTGAGAACGGTACAGTATGCCAGGAGTGTAGGCCTAATAGGCTCATCAAGCTCGGACATGACGGCCGATAGTCCAGATGGGATTCTGGGCTATTCGGACAGTTCCGAAGCATACGTGGCCTCAATTGAGGTTAAGAGTATGACCACTCCAAACACGATTTGGAATGCTAAATATATCAGAGAAAGGTTTGCCTCTTACTATTATTATTATTATTAATTTTCCCTATATTAAAATATATTGGCAGGAACGAAGGCATAGATAAGGACTTTCATGACTTGTGCCCACGACGGCCTATCGGTTCCAATGTATTCATCACGCTGCTACCCTCGCCGTATCCAAAGTACTATTCATAGTGGCGAAGGGTAGCAGCGGGGGATTGGGTGCGGTGATTGTAGCATAAACACCCCCAGACGACTGAGGTGTATGCGCAGTCCGACGTAGACCCCGTTGGAACGGGAAGACGGGTGAAGCACCAGCTAACGAGGCAAGAAAGCGGGCCCTGGTAGCGGTGTGGTAGAGAGGGACGGTCGGGGACGAGCGTACGCGCGGGCCGATCTACGCCTCGACGCCCCGTAGCAGCGCTGGGTAACGTACCAGCGCTGACGGGCGGAGGCGGATCTAGGCTCGCTCGCGCACGCGTGTGTCCCCTACCCGCTTCCTTCCTCCTAACGCGCCCGAAGGCGAAGGCTCGTTGTTGGAATAAGCTGGGTGCACTGACCTTGGCGGTCGGTTGAGGACCAGTCCATGCTTGTCCCCCTCCGCCGCCGTCGGTCCGCTCCATATTTAATATACAAAACAATCTATCATAACACTACAGTACCGAGGTACTGTAGTGGGCCACTGTAGTGCAGGTCGGTCTGCACTGTAATACTGTCAGCTATGTCGAGGCTGACAGTACACGTATTACCCGTGGTGCGTCCGCACTTCGTTCCCGAGCTATACACGTGTGCACGCGTATGCGCGTGTCCCTTGTCCCCGTGGTGTACACGTGGACACGCGCGGTTGTACTGTAGAGCGTCGAGCTGTACAGTATGGGATCCCGTTGTTGATCTAATCTATCTAAAAAAGCCCCCAAGGGGGGTTATACTACACGGCCCCACCTTAAGCGGGGACGTCCGCGTCCACGGGTGCTTATAGGTTGACTCGTCCTTCATCTGATCTGCATCCCCTCGTGATGCCTCTGAATAAGTCCTCCCTTCTTCGCATTCTCATTCCTCCGTTCTTGTTATCGCTTGTCCACTTACCCCAGCCGACGTGCCCCTTCATTCACAATATTCGTACGCCCTTACGTTGCGTCAGTTCTCCCACCGCACGCCTTGCGAGGCCTCCCAAAATTGTACCATTCTGGATCCACTGCGCCACAAGTAGCACGGACGCCGCGCCACAAATCGCAATCCCGACACCAGGCCAAAACATCCAAGAACGACCTCGCTGTGCTTCCGTCGGTAAACCTCGGGCGCTTTGCTGGGACTGACGAGCACCTCCGCGGTAGAGGCTGTCTTGCTCAGGGTGGACTTCTCTGTTCCCCTGGCCCATTGCGCTCGTCGTTCCTCTCCCTCCTCCTGTGCTGCTTCCGGGCTTCTGCATCGACGGCGTACATCCTGGACATGCGCAAGGCGACTTCGACACTGTTTCGCCAGCGATAAGGTCGTCTATCCTTGGTGATCCGTACAAAAGCGCGCGTTTGCGAATAACACGCGCGTGGCTATCTTTCCACTCATGCCTGTAGATCCGGTATTAACTCACACCATGAGCCTCAACCATGACGGTTCCACCCTTCCACGGCATGCTTGCTGTATCGGTATTATACACCAGCCTCCCTTCGCTGTTACATCCGCCAACAAAGCTGTCGCAACTGCCAATTCCCCCTTTTTTCTTTCCGCTATCCATCACCGTGCCGGCGGTAAACGCATGCACTTCGCAGCATCCGTCGGGGGGCGCGCGCTCTCTGTGCGACCGGGCGTCTGAATCTCTTCCGGTGCTGCCGCCACGCCGCGACTGTCGACCGCCAGAGCTCTCAAATCTCTTCTTTCTGGCGTCATCTCCATGCCAATGTCGCGTCGTCCGGCGAAAGCAAGGCGTTCCCAAAAGCTCTCGGTCATATGGCAGGGCTCATTTGTCGTGGCTTCAGGGGAGGTTGGATGGCCTTGTCCCCCTCTCCCGAGCTGCGCGTTCACCCCCTCGAGGGTCGTCCCCCGGCGCGCGCGGGGCCTTTATTCCTTCGGGGGGTTTTGTTTCCATTCATTCCAATGCGCACCGTGTACGTGCGTCTCGCAATGTAGTCGTCTTCTGTAGTCGTTTGCCCCTGCCGTAGAAGAGTGGTTCGCTCTTGCTCTTGGCCATACCGCGCCGACCCACATCACATTTTTGCACGCATGCGTGCAGCGGCTTTGTATGTCCTCTTGGGGCGGCACGTCGACAGGGAGCACCGACCACTCCTGCTCGTCTGCCTTCTTCGATTTAGAGGAGGACGCTCCTTCGTGGCTCGTCCGCTATTTTTCGACCTTGCACTGTTAAAAAAGGACTCTTCTGCAGTTCTCATGCGCATCGTGAGTTTTTGCTTGACGCTTTATCGAAACGCGGCGCTTCCTTCACCTTGTCGGTTGTCACGACTTCTTTGAGGCTGTCGAAAGAGGGGTGTTATCCCCATACACCCTGTCCGCCTTCCTTAACTGCTTCATAATAATCGTGTACGTATTGCGTCCAGTCAGCGTGTACTTCCCACGGTTGCGCGGGGTCAGGTCGAGCTCGTTTTGTGAGACCGTCGAGAGCCCTTTCCGTACCGCCCTCCGGCTTACCCCCCTTTAAATACAACCACCATCACTCCAACAAATAACGCGGTGAAGCGTATCCCAATCACTGCGAACTGAGGCACAGCCAATACATAGATCCCACCTTTTCTTGTGCCAGCCTCGTCGTGCGATCTCATGTACGTCCTTGAATTCGGTGCCGCCGCTCAGTA
Organism: Chondrus crispus; assembly: GCF_000350225.1. Taxonomy (NCBI): domain Eukaryota; phylum Rhodophyta; class Florideophyceae; order Gigartinales; family Gigartinaceae; genus Chondrus; species Chondrus crispus. The sequence continues at coordinate 700,086 of NW_005178809.1, forward strand.
CACGTGGGACATGCTTACAAATTTCGCCGTTGAGGCCGATCAGAGCTGACCCATCATAATATAGCCTCCCGTAGTCACACTCAATTCCCTTAGCATACACACACACACTCCTCCTGCATCTTTCAGAGTGTTCCCTCCTTACGCTCTCCGTCGTCGTCGTGTTCACCCACCTTGCCCCCTTAGCTTCTCGCGTAAGTCTACTTGCGGGCGGTGCGGGAACGCTTTCGGATGCTTCCTCAATTGCAGTTGCGGTGTTTGTCGTCTACGATGAATATGTCGCCAAGAAGAGAGGTGCAAGGGCTTGCCCCGCCCGCTCGGACAGACGGCGTCCGGCTGCTCATGGACACACTCGCCTGTGAGATTGACTTTCTCCTGCGGCGGTGGTGTTATCAGGCTGGTTCAGGAGGTGGTGCGTCGGCGGCCTCCTTCATCTCACCTCTTCCGGTTAGGTGAGGGGTACCGGGTCGACGTCCGGAACCTCCATCACGTTGCGCGTTTTCCACGGTCACGACCGCGGTCGGTCTCTCTCCCCTCCGAAGGGGGTCGCGGGGTGTCGGTTCGCCGCTGACTGCAGGCTGCGGGGCTCTTTTCTCGGTTCTTCCTCTGCGCGTTGGCCTCGTCGGCCGCGGGTGGTCGTCCTTCGAGGACGGCTTAACCTTCCCCTTTTTACGCGGACCTCGTCCGTCTCTTACCGAGGAGGCGCGTGGTTGCCGCTCAGACGGTACGCTCGCCTAGTATGTGTGGCCGGGTCCCGCCTATCGAGGCTACGAGGAGGAGAGTTTACGCTTACGTGTGCGCGCATGGAGCTGCGCGACAAGGAAGTGAGGGTCCCGACGATGGGTTTCCCTGCGCGTTCTTGACACGTACGGATGGGCGGAATGACTCGCGGATTGGAGCCGATGGCCTTGACGACGGGTTTGCATAAGTCTTCTTGACGCGTGCGCGAGGGCGCGTCTGGGATGCCGGCGGACGAGACGATGCCCGAAAGTGCGCGCCGGCGACGACGCACGTGCAATCGAGTCCGTTGAAGACGCCGGAGGGCTGACGGAGGTGCGGCTTCTTTGCGACAATCTCCTGAATTCTTTTGTTGCCCAATCGGTCTCGCTCATCCTGGACGTTCCGCTCTTTGTCCCTGCGTACGCGCTCGGAAGATGAGACGTTAGAGTAAGCAGCGTGGGAGGGGAAGCGCTCGTCGCAAGGGATCGCGTCCCTTGTGCGCTCGTGTCACGACCGCGTCCGCGGTATCTTCATCATCGTCCGTTCCCGTAGTGTGCGGGGACGGTTTGGCGGTGGTGCAGCATACAGAGGGCGCTGCGCCCTCTCAGTGGTACAGGGGTTATGCAACGACGTCGTGACGCTCATTGCGAGTGCCCCCCACAGCACACGCGTACACGTGGCGCACGGACGGCAATTTCCGCCCCAATTTTTTTAATTTCTTGGAGAGCGGCGGCGAACTCTCTCTCTGATGCAGCGTCGCGTGATATTTGGCATACAGTGTTCCTCGGTGGCCATTTCCCCTTAATTTTGGAGTATTTTCCAATTATCTTTGGGGGTGGCGCTGCCGACTGACGACGGAGTCGCCATTACGCGACAGTGCCCATCGGACGTATTACTGCTGGACTGGGGTGGCGTCCGTTCGTCTGCACTCTCTCCCCCTGCATTCGCGTGGAGGTACGAACCGACGCGAAGACACGAGCCCTTCGAGACCATGCTCGCCGCGATGACGCCTTTCGCGTCTCTGCCACCACGTGGCGCTTCCTTCTCCCTCGTTTGCGTCTGCCTTTTACACGGGAGTGGGATACCAAGGCATCCTCCCCAAAAGGGTCCGACGCGCCTAAGCGCTACTCATCGGATTATCGAGCGACCATACGGGCGATCTCACCTCAACCTCGTCCCATCCGTTCTTACGAGGGACGTTACTCTCGAGGCAGTACGTACTGCCTGGTGGTTAGGTGTCGCATAATTGGCCATGGTCTTTCAGTACGTCTTGACATCTTCGCACCCTCTCATACTTGCCGGTATCTCTTTCGTTCGTTAGGGGATCGTTCACCTCGTTCTTCTGCTTGTCGCTTCACGACGTAGTTTGTGAGACAGCACGTTCTGTCTTCTTTTTGACGCCCCTTTGGCGCAGCTCACTGAAGAGCCCCCGGAGTGACAAGGGATTCGGATCCCTCGTAGCCAGTCTGGAATGTGAGTGGGCTCGTGGGTCCAGGATGTTGCCCGCTCTTCGGGGGACTCGGTGCCCCCATCAGTAATGGCCCTATCGTGGACGATCGCGCGTTCTTTGGACCTCTCGGCTCGAGGTTGCTGGACTGAACGGAACGTCCGGTGACTTCAAGCCAGAGATCGTCTAACCCTTCAACTCTGAACGGGGTACCTAGGGTCCTCGTAATGTCGGTCATTACGGGGGCCCAACATTTTTTTCAGGCAGTTCGTACTGTCCTGCTCTTATGTCTCGCGTCTTGACGTCCGAGAAGTCAATACCACTTGACTTTAACACGTCCCCGGCTGTGACCTTCCGATAGGGTCCGGCGTCCTTCTTCGCCTCCCCTTTTAGTCTGTTCGTGCAGGCTGGGGTTAATCCGCGAAGGAGCGGTATGATGATCATACTACACACATCGCCAGCATCATGCTGCACTGACCACAGCAATTATCCACTTAGAGCATGCACATTCATTTCAGTTTCCATCAACCTTCCTACCTTCACGTCTAGTTTCCGCCGAATGCAAATTAAACCCAACGCTGCATTCCCGAACTGCATGAAGCAGTTTCTCCGACAAAATCTCTGCGCTTCTATACTCTGGCAAATCCATTGGATTGAAGCAAGTTTGAGCCAAGGAAAGGCGCACTGTGTTCCCGGAGATATAATGAATCTGGAATTTTTGCACCCCATTCGTACCTGGAAGCGTCTCAAAGCCCTCCAAGGGCACTTGCTGTTTCCTGTCTCAAACATCACGAGACGCGCCAGGTCTTCTTGATCCATGTTATGAATACATCTCCAGAACCATGTGATCGGTGGTGATGCGGCAGTGTGGCCTGTATATTCCACATTCGCTTTCAAATCAGCCATGTCAATGTCTGGCAACGCTGACATGAGTAGTTCTAGCTCCAGCTCGTTATAGATCCTAATGTCGTCGTAGGGACTGAGCTCGTAGAATCCCTTTATGAAAGCTTCAATCTGCTTCTCGATCGCTTTCGTCATACGCACTTCCGTCACCAACCGTACATATACACTATTATCCTCTGTAACTGCAATTTCCCTTCCATTTAGCACCAGATCGACAACTGATTGCTTTCCAAAATCATCATATAGGTGAAATGTGCGTGGAATTGGCGTAGCTGAAATAAAGAGCGCATCAATACCGCGGTATCGGGCTCGAATCTTCTCCTTTCGATTAACTCCAAATCTATGTTCCTCTTCAACGATCAGCAAGCCCAGGTCTGAAAAATACATTTGTGGTTGAGTAACATCTCAGTGCTTACGGAGAGGCGCACCTCTCCAGAGCATAATCTATCTCTTTTCTCAATATTTATCTTCCGTGAGGTAAATCTGGTCATGCCGGCCATTGCGACTTTGAGGGAGGCCCCTTCAAATCTGCTTCGAAAAGTATCGTAGTGTTGCCGCGCCAGAATTGGAGTGGGGGCAAGGATTGCGACATGCTTCCCAGATGCCAAGACCCGGGGCGCCACTCGAACTGCAACTTCGGTTTTTCCAAACCCCACATCACCGCAAAGCAATCGGTTCATTGGGCGTCGATTCTTACTCATGTCTCTCATGAGCTGTATTTTGGTGACCTCCTGGTCCCCGGCGAAGACATCGGCTAGGTTCTTGCTGGTGAGCGTGACGATATCCGACTCTTCAGCGGCGACGAGAGAGGCGACGAGAGAACCGGTCAACTAGGGAAGGATGTTTCGAAGGCAAGTTTGGTGATCCGTTGATCGCCGAATTGACGACTGGGTACGAATTTCCCAATCCTTATATCTCAAAACCTTTCTCCGTATATTTGTTTATTTTTTTGGGCGCGTGCGGTGCCGTGTAAGGAGCAAACAAACAGCCGCACACAGCATTAAATGCATCAATATCTGGGAAATACCGGCAGGGTGTTCAACATTCTCCAAATGGGTCTAGTGCTTCCCTAGTAAGGCGCTGGACAACATCGGGGATCTTACCAGTCGTGTTCAACTCTGGAAAGTAAATAAGGACTGCCGCGGACGGTATGTCAATCTGTGATTGATCGTTTTGTTTCATGGGGGCGTAATTGCCAGTGTAGTTCAAGCTCTCTCCTCTCTGTCCCCGTACAAGTTTGAACCACCGAACAGTCAAAATAACGTTGAAACTATTTGCATTCTCAACATGTTCAACCCTTCCCAACCAGAATGGTGTCACTTCGGTCACGTTTGAGCCGTAGTTTACAGTTACCATGCTGCCCCTCTCATATGTGCATGTGTCCTCCAGAGCCAATTCGCTTTCCGAATCATCATGCGAAGCCTCAAGGTAGCGGCAATCATCGCAAAAAGAAGCAAGTTCCCGGAATTCCCACTCTGGCAGGGCGAACTCCTTGCTTTCAACTGCGTCTATTTCGGAAAGAAGTGATAACACATTTTGTCTACATCTAATTCTGTTCTCTGTCACATTTACGCGCTTACGGTACGCGCTGATATCCGCTTGGGAGGGCTCGTTAGTTTTTATGGCCTCTGCTTTTGTCATATCAGGAACAAAATGGAAGAAAGAACCAATGAATCCTTCGATTCTATCAAGTTTCTGAAGTGCTTCCCTCTTTTCCACCATTTTGTACCCGACCAGGCAGGTAACATGAGCACCACCTCCTTCGAGCTCATGAGAATCGTCCCGCTCGAAGACAAATTTTCTGAACGCGAGCATGTTGTTGATTCTCGATGCAACTGCACTTTGTTTATCACAGGCACCTGAAAAATTGTTCATCCCAGAGACGCGGCTAGCAAGTATGTTGTTTTGTACTTACGCGTAGTTTCCCCCTTGACTCCCAACAATGTGCCTGTGAAGTTCCGAAACACAGGCTGTACTCCTATCCCGCATAAAGACAGAAATTCGGCTTAATCGGCGGTCAATGTCGTCATGTGTGTGCCCAACCGGTAGAAAGTTAACAACAATGCGTTTGAAGAGCCCTTTATGCACCCTGTATTCACAAAATGCAAAAAAGAAGCGATTCCTGTTGTCTTTTGATGTAGTATCCAGTTGAACATTCAGCTCTCTAGGAAAACAACTCATACCTTGAGCTCTTTTCGGATCTCGTAACAGAAAAAGCGAGCGACATAGCGCATCAATTGTCTGATTTGCACCTGAGGGGATGTTGTCGGCTGACGTGAAAAACAAACGAAATGCTGTCCAGAAAGTGACCCGTGATAGCAAACACCAGTGACTTTCTGCTTGCGAACCTTACCGGTAGCTCTTTTTGTCGTCGTGTAAAAAGGCGGTAGTCCAAACTTCGCCTGGTCGGCCCCGTCAATAATTACGGAAAGAATTTCCTGGAGGCTGTCAATTGCTTTTGACTGAATGAGTCGATATTCAGCTCGCTCAGAGTGGATTTGCTGCAGATGTGCGCGGAATCCTTTCTTAAGTTTTTCTCTAAATTTTTCATATCCTGTTTTCCTAACAATTAATAACAGACCCTCCTTAAAGCTTCTGCACGTGTCACAAACGGAAAATCCGTGTCTTCGTCTACACTTGATATGTGAGGCATACCGTTTCCAATTTTCGTAAAAGTGAGAAGAAGAGCGCGCTCGACGGCCATACATCCCTTCATTTTCTCGAAACAGCATGTAAACGAGGTATTTATTTCCAAGTGGGAGGTGCTGCTCGATGCTGTGCGGCATTTCATCTCCGAGATCGTCTGCGAAGGCTCGCAAGATTGAAATCACCGAGGATTTTTTAGTTGAGCTCCCATCTGATCCCCCCATTCTCCCGGGGAGGTGGGAAGCGTTCGCTGAAGGTAGTTCCAGGACATTGGCAATCATGATCCTTGACACCTCTAGAGTGTCAATCACCATTCTCCAACAAACTTGCCAATCATCACAGTAGAAGTATCCCCGTGAGCACTGTCGGTCTGGAACGATTAGATCGGCGAGGCGTTCCTTTCTTTCATCACGAGAAATTGACAGGAAATTCTCTCGCATTGCCCTACATTTCTCTGTACCGACTTCGAAGACGCAAATACGCTTGCAACAGCGTTTTGGCATCCAGTTGTTGATATTTTTGATGGATTGCCGTCGTCTCTTCTCTAATCGCGATTTCATTGTTTTGCGATTGAGCGCGATTGGGACTTTTGACAAGGGAGGAGTGTCGTCTAACGTCGTCATGGTATCGCTCTATGTGCATGTCTCTCGGGTTCAACGCTTCAGATAGTGATGACGAACCTGCAAGTATGGACTGTGCGCAAGCACGCACTGCGGTGTGGAATCAAGAAGGCGCAGCCGAACGACTACATATTATGTAATCGTTTGGATGCGCCTTCTTGCCGAATACCAGTACAGGATATTATCCTGTACTGGTATTTTACTGGTATTCGGCTGGAAGCCAAAAGTCAGCAACCCAGATCACTGTGTTCTGTTTTCAAAAGATTAGACGTCAGGAAAGAATATCAGATTCCTCTGGTGTTGCGTTTCATTTTTTCTGAAGGTTACACTTCGAAGAATAATTCAAAATCCTTTTCTACGCTTGTCAAGTGCCTTGACAGTGAAAACATTTTCCCTTTACCGAGCTAATATTGCGATTCCTACGGAATATTTTCGTCAAAAGACGGGAAATCATGGTAGAGCGGAAATGAATTTGTTCAGGACGATACCTGAAAATCAATATCAACTGCCTCCCCCCCCCAACCCTTTCCGAAACTCTCACATTCGATCGACTTGTTCAAATGTTTGAACTCAATGTTCAAATCGTCGGAATGAGCCGTGTTTATTCTCTCATTCGCTTACGATAGTTTTTATGCCTACAAAAAACAACAGTGGCAACAATTTCCAGGAGCCTTTGCTTAAGTCAGAACACTCGCAGCATTTCCTTTTAGGATAAGCAAATCCTGCAACTAAAGCAGGCAGAAAGTCCTGCAGTCATGAAGGTTTCAGGAAGTGATAGTACGAGTTATATTGAGACTGAATACGTCGATCCGCGAAAATTGTCAATCTCTGGTACTCCAGGCCAATTCGTTCTCGAGATGAAGTTAATGCCAGAGAGGGTTTCTGCAAAATGGATACATCAGCACTTAGCTCATATCATGTCGAGTGGCTACTGTTCCTGAAATACAGCTGCTCTTTGAGAGAGAGCCACATTGCTACACGCCTGAAAAGGCATCAGAAGTGGCACTAGCAGTGATAAGAGAAGAGACAGATGGACGCGCTGGAGGGTATCGCTTTTGCTATGATGGACACATCCGCAAAAGAGTAGCGATACAGCTAATGGAGGACGGAGTTTTGATAAAAGATTTCAAGTTGAAAGGTGAATTGGTAATGTCGATGCTAGCTCAAGATGAGTTTGCCTATGGACTTTCCAGAAATGCTCTTCACTCTGTCTGTGTGCAGCTCTCTTTCCTAGCAACACTCCTACGCTGCCACGAATACCACGTTGAAGTGAATTCCTGGTTGAGCCAAAAGCGACAAAAAAGTTTATCAGCGACCGAAGTTGCGCGTCGCCTGGTGTCAAGTACTGCAAGAGGGGTTCAGCATGACACGATTATGAGCAAACAGACTGAACCAAGCGCCAAATCTTGGGGATTGCTCGCAAGTTTCCCATTCCTACGGTTGACTACTTACGAGATTACATGTGCAATGATGATGGAGGCTTGCAAGCTGCGTTCACATTGGCAAATTTGCGAGCAATTCCCAAAAGAGTGACGCCAGAGGAATTTTTGATGTTGATGAAACGATTTATCAGGTACTATCAATATTGCTTGCCTTCTCCGAAGGCGCTTCTCCCCAAACATGTTTCAACACAGTTGGTGCAATTAAGCTGAGCAAGTAAAGAGCTTGAAAAATTCAAATCCCTTTGTGACTACGACGAAATCCCCGATGAGGTGGCCACAATTGCAGAAAGATTGACGTGTACGCAGCTGCTGGACATCCAAATGCAGGAACATGCGTTCAGCAAGCACATCATACCACTACTTGAAACTGCTTGCAGAAACCTGGTGCCGAATGGGACGAACCATTTAGAAATCGCCCGAAAAAATTGCAACAAATGTCTCAAGAGAACAGTGAGCACCTGGGTTTACAAAAACAACCTACGAATGATCCAGACAATGAACTGTCATTGATATGATAGTAGATCTTTCAGAGAATGGAATCTCGAAAGACAGTGAAGAAGAGGGGCTCTACGGCCAAAGAATCCCCCTAATCGCACACCCAATACGCAGACGGGCACCGTGCAGAGAACAATGAGAGACCAGTCGAATCAATTGCACGGGCAGCGTCACTAATTGAGGCATCTCAACTGATTGAGGCATCTCAATTATTACCGGTTGGGTGGAAGATTGTGCAGGCTACACCTGAAGACTTCATGTCACAACAAGATGAGCGGAAAATGGTGCAAGGGAAAGCCGATATGGTCATGACTGTTATACGAGATAATGAATCCAATGAGGACTGCCTGAAACAGGTTGTACGTCACTGCGGTATGGCGATGAAACAGAGCGGCGTGTGTTATATTATGTGCAATTTTATTCAATTTTCGAAGCTTTTTTCAATTGTATGTGCGGAGTGTTGATGTGTAATGCACGCGCGCTCGCTGCTATACGTTGCGCTATCGTACATGAGGGGCTGAATTGTGTGTCGTAAGACCATACTGATGTGCCATATCGTGCTAGCCCCTGAATTGGTGCTTTTGAGCGAAGTGATGTGTTTGCTAAGTGACTTAATATCTAGTATTTTGATGTTGTCCTTCTTTCGTACTGTGTGGTTGTGTTTCAGAATCTGCGCCTACCATGTTGTCGTCCTGCACACTGATTTGTACTTTGGCTTTCGGTAGGTTTACCATCGTACTCTTAGTCTACATAAGTTCTACCTTGATCGACTCAACTAAAGTCCGGTCTACGGTGTGACCAGACCCCATCGACGAACTTCTCCCGACTCATATTCATTCATTCACCCCCTGCAAATGGTTATGGGCCCAGCCCACGCTCGCTCTCCTACCCTTCTTATCTTTTTCGTGCTCTTTTGCGAGGTTTGTGCTCTCTGCAGCAACAGCTTGCATCGCGTTTTTCACACGACGCCGTGCGAATACAGGATGTGCGTTAAAAGTACGTTTATTTATTCTGCGGAAGCGTTCCTGTTACTGCTATGGAAGATAGCAAAAAGGTGTACAGGTACTATGGGAAGCCCGGTGGGGACTTCCATCTGTGGGAGGGGAGGACCGAGGCGGCACTTGAAGCCAAGGAAGTGCCTCATGTGATTCAGTCGGATGTATTGGGAGCCGGAGCCGAGCTGACCGAAGAGCTGAAGAAGAATGTGGCGACTGCACGCGCAATCCTGATCCAAGTAATGGGTGATCGACCCCTGCGCTTGTGCTTGAGTGCCAAGGACAATCCATACCGCATGTGGGTACGTCTTCGAGAACGCCATGCAGTATCGAACACTGCAACCAAGGCCCAGCTCCAGTCCAAGCTTTTGCGCATGAGCTGCTGTGGGAAGCCCATGCAAATTGCATCGACTCCTTTGAAGAGATCTTCAATCGCCTTGCGGCTATGAAGAGTGACATTGGAGAGGACTTGCAGGTGGCTATGGTTCTTGCCTCTTTCGGTGATAAGAACAAGTCACCGTTTGGACACGTGATTGCTTCATTACAGACAATCCAAGAGAAGTTAGATTGGCAGACAGCGACAGCCAGTCTATTGCAGGAGTACGACGAACATCTCCTGAGGTCTGGGGACCCGAAGGCAACTCGTTCTGGGGATGAAGGTCAAACCTTGGCGGCAACAGGAAGTTCAAATACTCCATACGTTGGAAGGAGTAACTACGGCGGTAAAGCAGAGAAACGTCGATGCTTTGAGTGCGGTAAGGTTGGACATCTTGCACGCAACTGTCGTTTATTGGATGGAAAGACTGGAAGGAATGTTTCCTTCGCTGGTGAAACGGGAGAACGCCTGGAGAGCGAAATTGGAAGAGCGCAGCAAGCTCAATTGCTCTTGGCGCGTCAAGATGAATCCAAGAATGACGAAGACTTGGATGATATGTCAAACGGTCAGGAAACCGTCCCAAATCTATCAGAGCTGCATAATAGAGACCAGGAGCACGCTGAGCGGATTAGATTGGATGACATGGCGACAGAATGCCCCTTAGGCTCTACTAGCAAACACACGAAAGTGATGAGCTGTCCGGCAGACGAGATAGCATCCTTAAGAGTTCAAGATGATGAGCATGTATATCTATTGGACTCAGGGGCGTCCAACCACATGGTGTTCTGTAGGGCATGGATCCGTGACTGTCAGCCGATTGCTCGTCGGGGGACTACCCTTGGAGACGGAAACAGGGTCTTTGCTACCCATCGCGGCATTGTTACTCTACGTACAACTGTTAGCGGTCCCCGAGACAAATACGAACGTTTCCTAGTCCTTGATGGGGTACTGTACGTTCCTCAGCTGCAATCCAATCTCATTTCTTGCTCGGAGCTTTGTGCTCATGGTTACATCATCAACTTTGGGCGTGACAAATGTAATGGAATGCACGACGGTGTGACGCAGTTTCAAGGACACCGATATCAAGGCGTATACAGAGTATCCGCAAAAGTTGTGTAACCAGGATACTAATCGGCGTCAAGCACTTTGTCCCATTGGCCAAGGGATAACGACAACGATGAAAGCCCTCTAGGAGGTTCGTCGAGATCTGGAAGTTCTGCGATGAGGCTTTGGCATGCCAGACTTGGTCATGCGAGCAATGCAAGTATCAAGCAGTTGCTAAAGAGCGGGGCTGTGTCTGGAATGAGTCTAACGTTGCAGGGAAACAAGAAGGCCTCCTGTGGTAGTTGCATGAAGGGTAAACAGACTCGCTAGACTCTGCGTCCCAACAAATCGCGTTCGAAAGAGCGTAGTGCAGTCATACACACAGATGTGTGTGGACCAATGTCGGTGGCATCTTTTTCAGGTGCGCGCTACTTTGTTTCTTTCATTGACGATGACACAGGTTTCATCAACATTGTTCCCATAGCACGCAAGAGTGATGTTACTGTACAGTTCAAGCTGCATCATGTGTGGATAGAAAGGAAGTTTGGGTGCACTGTCAAGAGAGCCCACAGCGACAACGGAGGAGAATATGTTGCTCTGAGGCCCTACCTGGAAGAGAAGGGCATCGAGCACACCACCTCCCTCTTACTCCCCCAATCAGAACGGACTTGCTGAGCGGACCAACCGCACTATTGTCGAATGTTCACGGACGATGATGGGACATGCATCGCTGCCCAAGGCTTTCTGGGCTGAAGCCGTTATGCATGCAGCAAAGATCCAGAATCACTTCTTTTGTCCCAGGAATCGACGAATGACATCTCACGAGCTTATGACGGGTGAGAAACCTAACGTTGCCTACTTCAGAGTCTTTGGATGCTTAGGTTGGTATCATATCCCCAAGGAACTTCGAACGAAGTTGGATTCAAGTCGCAACTCGGGAGCTTAGCGCCATCATTGATAGAGCGGCAAAAGGGTCGTCAGACTCTTGTTCTTTCTTTCTGTTGATTACCGGGCTTGTGGGAGTTCCACTTTGTGTATTGGATGGAGGGGCAGGGTGGTTCTCTGACTGCTGTCGCACCCGCGCTTGTTCTAGAACGCTTGCCTCTGGGGGCTTTTCGTTGGTTCCTTCGGCGGAGGAGGGCAGTCAGGTGGAGGTGGCACGTCCTGGGTTTCCGAAATCGATAAGAATTGCATGGGGGCGCTGGCGGCTGAGATGGAACCAGGGGACTTTTGTTCACAATCGCACTGTTTGTGTTGGATGCAGATAGCCGTGATGCCAGCGTAGGGCTAGTTCTCGCCGGAGACATAGCCATGCTGTTCAGCCACCACGCCGAGATGCCACCTGGGCCAGGCTTTTGGCCGCCAAGTGGGCTCATGGAAAGGGGCTTTCTCAATTGCTGAGGTGACTGCTTCGTAGGAGTTCTGAGGTAGATTTGAGTTGCTTGTTGCGGCTTTGGCAACGATGTAATCGGCTTCGGTAAACCCTGTGACGTTTGGTTGGTAAAGGTGGTGGGAGTGCGAGCATATAGGCTGGCAAGTGATCCGCTCAAACGTCCAGTTCCATTTGTGTGCACTGGAGAAGTGATCGCATTTGTTGTGTGTCGTTGTTTATGGCTTTTGTGTTAACGCACTCTCAAACGCAGTATGGCATTCTTGGGCGTTCAGATGGCGGTGTGGACATATGCACAACATCCTTGCTCCCCGCTGTCAATACAAGGTGGCATATACAGTAGACCCCCCGTAATAGTGCACCCCTGTGCCAGGCCTCACAAAACGCACTACTGACGTCACGCACTAAAGAAGCAACAGCAAAACTCATTTACTGTACGACATGAAATGCTCCGCAATGAGCGTCTGGCGGTTCCTCTTTCTATTCTGGCCGTAATAAGCATCAAAAAGTGCACGTTTCGCACGGCGCAAACCCTGACCTGCCCCTGTGAATTTTGCAGTCTACTGTGCTGATCATGAGGTAACTGTTGCTGGAGCATTTTGTCTCGGGTCTGTGAGGCACGTTGCTGCAGTGTGGCAGCAGAGATCAGCAGTTTCGCTGCTCGAGCAATGTGAACAAAGTCGAACAGCGAACGGTCAATGTCTGGGAACCGCGCAGCTGGAAAGGTTTTGAGCTGCATGTTGTGGCTATGCTCTTGCATTTTTCTTTGAACTAACGCCGATCCAGTTCTAATCTTCTGCACAAGGCGCACACTGCAACCAAAAGATGCAACAACTCCATAAGCTGTTTCCCCATTCTCAAGTGATTCAAGGACTTTTCCTTTCTGTGCCAACGTTAATCTTTTGCGCTGTGCCTTCGGTTTCGATGAGCTCACGTTTTCCATGATGATGAGCACGGCAGTGCAGATAAGGATGCCGGTGGTGGCTGATACCGCAGATGTCTTCTCGAGGAACAAGCGGCGGCGTGGGTTCTAAGGCGCGCTACAGCTGCATTGCTGCCATATCAAGCGTACAGTTATACAGGTTTCAGAATCGGTGACATGGCCTGAAAAGGGCACTATTGACGTAAATGTACTAACAAAGAGTGCACTATTACGGAGGCCCCCCCTGTACTTCTCTGTGCATCTGTGAGGGCGAGGTAAACCTTCCTGGAAAGTGTACCTTAAGATAGGAATCCTAAACCTGTGCTCCTCATATGAAGCCGAAAGCTGTGGGCCCAGATTCAGCGCACTTTCTATCTGGATCTAAACCTTTGCGCCACGCCATATCCCTCTTAGCACCAAGGGTACACAAATTTACTGTGTGTCAACAGCAGGGGTCATGGGTCTCGTTCTTGTCCGCGTTCTTTACCATGCCCTTCCTACTTTTCTTTGCGCTTTGTGCCAGCATCGGTATGAATGCTGATGGCAGCGTCAGCGACACAGATTCCTATGAGATCTGCCCTTGCCAAGCTCATCATGATCAGCACCTGCGCAAAAAAGGTGCGCCTGCTTGTCATGATACAGGCCTTCCTTCAGTGCAGGGCAAGGAATCTCATGAAGGGGCCGGGACTTCCTTACGCTCTTCATGGAGAAAAAAGGGCATGCTTCTGGAAAGTTGTCAAGCCCCTCACCGAACATCGGTTCAGGAAAACGTTTAGGCTTATATGCTACCAATTCAGGACGCTAGTAGCCAGACTACGTCACAAACTCGACCACAATAGGGTGATGGCTGGCAGGGCAAGCGGTCTGTTACAGACTGAAATCAAGAAGGCCGTTCTCCTACGATTTCTGTCAGGTGGTAATCACCATGATCTCTGTCTGCTATTCAACCTGCAATCTTTCTCACTATACAACATTTTCCGCCGCACTTTAAGTGCACTTCTGTCTTCGTTTGAGTTGCCGGGTATACCGGAGTATGTAGATAAATTAAAGAAGATGGCCCTTGACTTTAAGCCATCTCGTCCTCGTGGGAGTCCACTGAATGGTTGCATCGGGGCTCTTGACTGCATAGCTATCAAGATACGGAAACCGTCCAAAGCATTTCATCCAGCACAGTTCTTTTGGAGAAAAGGATTTTATGCTGTTCCAGTTCAAGCTATGGCTGACTCCAAGTATCGCTTTCGATGCTTTTCGGCTCTCTGCGTCGGAGCCGCACATGACTCGTTATCTCACGAGATCTCTGCGCTTGGAAAGTTCTTGCGAGATAAGAGACTCCCGTCGCCGTTCTGGATTGCGGCTGATGAGGCGTATGTCTGTTCGGATTTTCTCCTGACGTCGTTCCCATCTTCTTCCTTTGATCGTTCCGCTTTGTCAAAGTACAAAAATGCCATCAACTTTTTCCACAGCTCGCTGAGAATGCACGTTGAGCAGGCTTTCGGAATTCTCGTGGGACGGTTTGGAATTTTCTGGCGCGCACTTCGCTTTTCCTTGGATGTCAACACCAAGGTAATTCTTGCCACGATGCTCCTACACAATTTTTGCATTGACCACTCTGAGGAAACGGAACCAGAGGCAATGCCAGAAAGGGAAAAAGGGAGAACGCGACGGCTTTCAGGGTGTGGTATCATGACTCTCACGGGAGTATTTGGGCTCAGAATGAACGTGCTTCGGTGCCGACCTGCGGAGACATGGCAATGCAAAAGTCTCTCCCAAGGAGAGAAATGGTTCACTCCTTAAAGAGAATGGGACTTACGAGACCATATGGGCAAGATCGGTTTGACTCTGATGACGAAGATTTCAGTTAGGCACTTTATCAGATCCTTGCAGTGGACTTACCCATCAGAATCATTCCCTGTCCACTTCCTCAAATAAATTTGTTAGGTGACGTAAATCGGGCAGCCTGCGAGCTAAGTGCTTGGCGCCCGTTTTTGCCAGCGCTCCGTTGTCACGGGTTTCCTCTTCCCCGCGTACAAACGCGCCCAGTTGTACGTGCGCAGCACGTATATCGACTGCACACCCATGAGAGCCCCGTCTCAGCTGACCGCCCTCTACCCGCCCGGCAGCGCCACGCTCGACGACGTGCGCTCGAACTTCGACGCTGCCCCGCTGTCGGACGGTCAGGGCGGCCTTCCGAGTCGCTTTCAGCCCGTGGTTGTCTACACAGAGGCCCGGAAATGTGTGCCCGAGACACGATGTCGGAAGAAAACAGGCACGCCACTGTTTGCACAGACCTCGTCAGGCGGAAGGCTGCGCGGCCTTGACTCAAAATAACGTCTTACTTTGCATGGGCGCGGCGCGCTCGAAAGACACCGGCAAGCTGCCAAAGGAGTTTGAAGAGGACGCGAACAGGTTTGTTCTGTTCAGCGCCCACGATGTCCGGCGGGAAGCGCGCGCCAATTGAGAGGCGCTATTGAAAGCCTCGTCGCCCACGGCACCACCACCATGTGCTCCTTCCCCCGTCACACCCGCCGTGCCACGCCCCCCTCGCCTCGAGGTCACGACAAGCCCGCATAGCCAGCCGCCACGCCTATACTGGTACCGCCCTGCAAGTACCATGTCATAGCCTGCTTTCGTCCACCGCCCCCCGTCCCCCACTCTCCCTCCCTGCCAACACTAACTCTTCCCAGGCATCAGGCCCGCGCTGCCCCTCCCGCCAATCCCTGTCCTTTCCTCCCCCCCGCCCCCTCCCCTGTCCCTACTCTTCCTCTGCGACCACTGCTAACCGCAAGTCCTGGCGCCGAGCCGCCGCCCCCCCTCGAACAACCGCGGCCCCTCCCGTCTGGCCAACAAATTCGCCTCCCCCTTTGCAGGCATTTCCTCCACCGCCCTTTTCTCTGTGCTCCACCGCTTGCTGGCCAAAGACGTTAACCTCAGCACCATCGACGGTACCGTCCACACTTGTCTCGCTCTTTCAGAACATGCAGACTCAAACCTGAGTAACAGAGAGTGGAATGAAAACGCGACAGATCATAGAAATGCTTCGCGTTTCATATCAGCATGGAGCGACTCACGTTCTCAAGCGCATGTCAGTCAAAGAAGAGGAGTCGAGCTCTTTTTTGAAGACCTCCGAATCGTATCTCTCCATTGCTGGCAGTATTCTAGGCGAATGTAGAGTCACCGAAGCACACGCAACGGGAAGTCCGCGAGCCGCACTGCTTTCGACTCGTTTCTATCGGAGCTCCTTCTGTTCAAATGTAGCTTTGAGGAAAAGGCGGCCCTGGAATCACTCCTGGGAGAGCTTCTCTGCAACTGTTTTAAAGACGCTGACAATTTCAGCTATTTGTCGACTTGTCAAGTCGACAAGCAGCCTGCTGGACTCAACTCTGTGCGACACATTGCGATCTTTTGTCACTTCTGAGACGAACAAGATGGGAGGGACTGGCGTGCTGCATGACTTGATAATGAATTCTTTGCAAACCGAAACAGCGGACGTTATAACGAAAAGGGTTGTTGTTTATGAAACTGGCTGCATCGTGGACTCGATCCACGTAATTTTACAGCCAGTCAGACACGAGTACAAGCAACGAGACGCCACGATTTTTGGCGCTTGCTGAAGTCTCCCTCCATAAGCAGTTTCGAAAGGATGACGTCATTGCGACTGGCGATGAGAATCTTCAAAGCGCCCTCGCTTAGCCATGTGCCAGCCTTGTCAAGCTGCGAAAGCTCTGCAATCCTCGAAAGTCTCTGTCAGCGGTTGAATTTAATGAGCAAATAGATGAGATTTAGGACAGGGCGGTAGACGTAGACGAAGACCTCTGAAGCGTTTGACAAAGCTGTGTCGAACGCGTCCGAAGAACATAAAGAGTTAGGGCAAAACTATGCCATGTATAAACAAAATGGGCCAGCGTTGCTACGGAGCGAAAAGGCTGCCTGCACTTTGAGATCGGGAGGTCTCCAAGATCCAACTGCCTTCTGAAATGAAGGTCATAATAACAAAACTACATGAGGATACGCTGATCAGTCACGCCCAGGTGGTTGATGCTGTACTCATCAAAGTTGGGGTGAGCCCCTGTCGGCGCGTTCCCTTTATAGCGCTGTCGCAAGCGCACAACACCGCAAATACCGATGATGGCGACAACGAGTGCGATAATTCCCGCCACAACGGCGATTATATGTGTAACCCCTTCGTTATGGACGCGCATGAAAGTTAGGACGTCGACGGGGCCAGTTTCTTCGGAGACAGCGAGATTGAAGCCATATCCATGCTGCGGCGCCAGCCAACAGTGAATTCGGTCTCCCTGGTGCTCTGTCCGTGGGCTGTGCGGTCCCTCGTGGAAGTACGGCCTGGAGCCCAACAACGCCATCCTGGCTGAGAACAAGCACGCCCCGCTCTACGCGGAGCTCTCGGCGCGCCCAGACGTGACGTACACCGCGGGCGGCGCCACGCAAAACTCGATCCGCGTGGCGCACTGGCTGCAGCAGGCCCCACGCGCCACGTCGTACTTCGGCGCCATCGGGGGCGACGCCTTCGGGAAGACCATTACTAGTGTACTGGTGCTCGTCAAAGGAAGTGGTGACGCCAAAATTATCCTCGTTGACCTGGAATTGGTCCCATTTCTTCCGAGGGCGACCGTTGGCGAAGTCGCCAAAAGTATGCTCATCCAGAGCGGCGGCGCGGCCCCCTACACCGCCGACCAACTCCGTAAAGTCATTGAACGGCTCGAGCTGGCGACCCGCGCCAGTGTTGCCCTTGGTAATGTGCCGTCAATTGCAAACCCCGGTTTCCTGGAGGCCGGGACGGGGCCATCTTGATGGCGTTCATGGGGCTAGCGGCGGTGACGGAGACAACGTGCTTGACACAGACACTGAACTTCCTGGCGACATCGCCTCTCTTCTCGACGAAGGTGCCCAGCGGTTTGCCCTCCTTCTGCGGGCGGGAGCGGGCGTAGTTGAGGACGATGCCGAGACCGTCGGGGGCGTACTCGGTGGCCGCGAAGACGCCCTTGTGGACGGCACTGTCGACGGTGGTGAGGTTAACGTCTTTGGCCAGCAAGAAGTGAAGCACAGAGGAAAGGGCGGTGGAGGAAATGCCCGCATGGGGGAAGCGAATTTGTTGGCCAGACGGGAGGGGCTGCAGTTGTTCGAGGGATAAAGCCTCGCTTTCCTCCAAAACGCAGATCGCAATAGCATCTGCGCAATACGCTCACGCAATAAAGACAAGCCGTCTCTGCCATGTTGTCCGCGCTGCGCTTCTTCGACATAACTTGTGATGTTGAAACTAGGAACCAGCATTGGACTGGTTGCCAAAACAGTTTTCTATCTCGTCCGCCAGCCTTGAGCAGTATGTCTTCAATATCCCAACAATGCGAGGATCTGCTCGCGACTCCCCCTCAATTTCTTGAGTGTATCTAAGTGCTTTAGCCATAGAGTCTAGGCGCTTATCATTGTAATCGAGTTCGGCGGTCTTCTCCGCCAGGGTGTCGATTCGTGATTTGCGCTTTTTTACCGCACTTGTATCCCTTGTACTTCGCGCATCTGCGGAGAAGCTGTTTAAGGCATTCACAAGAGCATTGTTCAGTTCCTCAGAAGAGCTTCGCTTTCTCTTCGAGACCCTAAGATTGCCAGGTTTCTGAATCAGTCCCCCTTCCAATTGAGGGTTGGAACCCTGTGCTATTTCCTTCGTACCAAATTCTAATATAAGCGTGTCCTCATGTGGTGTTCCGAGCCGAAAGATCTGAAAAGCAATCAAACAGCGCTTTCCAGATTTACATAGAACGCTCGTATCTTGCAGATAGCAGAAATTAACGACGCCGGAGGGGTCTAAGTTTCCGGAGACGGACCAATTTTTGTAAATGAGAGTAAACTCCATTCGAAAATTGTTGAACATGTTTTGTAGGCATGTCCCTGTCCGAAATGTCGTGACAGAACGACCTGGATATACATCACGCAGCTCCCCATCAAAAGCTTCTCTGAACATCGCTCCGGCAAATGTGGATGGCGGTTGAGTCGTCTCAGCGTAAGTCGACCGAGGTTGTGTCGTTTCAGCGTACGTGGACGAGGGCTGTGTCGTTGCAGCGTACGTGGACGGGGCTGCGTCGTTCCGGCGTACGTTGAAGAAGGCTGTATGGTGTCGGCATTTGAAGAGGTCGTCAACTTCTGTGCCTCGCCAGTGATCGGAGCCACTACAGAAGGGTTCTGCGACTCATCAACGTTCCGCACAAATCGTGTATCATCGACGGAAAATACAGAACGATTAAGAACTAATGGAGTACCTTCATCTGAGGCGGTAACCTCCGCCAAGGCCCTGGAAAGTGACGGAGGAGGGGCTGGGAACGGGTCCGGGGTTGAGAGAGCAACTGACTGTCCATATTCATTGTATTACTTCGATGTAGGATTAGCGAAGGATAGGGGCCTTGAACCGCTCTAATCTTGTCTGACGATTGAATTTTGAGCAAGTGACCTGCAAAAAGCAGTTCCAGGTAACGATCCCAAACGTTTACGGGGAATCCGGCGAAGGGGTACCCTGGAGCAATCCATGTCCAGAATAAAAAGCGCTAAGTCTTGAAAAACGCAACTGATGCGACGGGAAGAAGTGAAGGAGCGGAAAATAAACGTAAATGGTGTTGGAAAGCAATTCAGGAGCTGTGTTGAACGTATAGTCCAGTCGGTGATCCACCTAAATGGGATAGATTATCCGCAAAACGGCCCTGGCAGGATGATTTCGAACCCTCGGTCAATCCCATAGAAAATAAGCAAACTTTAGATAACTGTTCGAAGTAATACTCGCTTCCGTTTTGAGGCTAGAGGTTTTCAACGGCCACCTGAGGAAAGTGGAGGCCTCCCGTGATATGTGTGCTGACCTCACGCTTGAAATACTCTGCCTTACCGTTACATTTTTTTGTGACGCTTGACAAAAAGGTGCTTTCTACTAAAATAGAAAAATGCCTTCCAGCTGATGTGCCTTTCGAGCTCAAAGCTGTTTTCAAGGCCACACTCCACACTTCTCGGCTTTGTTGCGCGTTTTGAACATCTCAATCTTCATACCTTGCATTCAACCCCCACCAAGAAGTCAATTGCCAAGTCCATGCAATCATAATTAGTTCTATTGCCGGGACTGTGAGTGTGGCTAGTACCAGTAACGCTCTGCACCTCCCCAAACATTGGATGTTGACAGAAATGCGGTTCTACAGGATTCAGAGAGCATTCATGACGTTAAGATCATTCAAATGCACCTAAGAGGCCGCAAAGGTCTTCGAAACTACTATAAGGTTCATGTTAACAACTTCAAGCGAGCAAAAAGTCTAGTTTTTTACTTTCGAGTGCATTTTCGATTCGTTTATAGCATCGTTATAAGACTGTCAACGTTTTAGACCGCTCATGTAATTCAACGACTGCCTGTGAACAGGCAGCAAGCATAGAGAAGATACAAATGCCTGGTGAACGCTTTAATACGTTTCTTGCCTGCATTAAAAGATCATTGGCTCGCAAACACTCACGTAATGACTTTCACGCCGGCTGGATTGCCCCTCGGACATTATACACGCTTTGGTCAATTACCAGTGTCGTTAGCACGGAACTATTTGCGGACTCATTTAACGAAAGTGGTGTTCCTCGAGACTACTGTAGTTTGGACCTGGGGGATTTGGAACTTGGTTCTCGAAGAAGTTGGAACTACGTTAAGGACAGCATAGAATGTGGTGCTGGAAATCCATCCTTCAACAACGTGCTTTTAGAAGACCTGTTTACCAAGTTTGAGAAGGGCGTTCAAAAGGAAATTTCATACTGCCGCTGTGTACTATTGCCTATCGGAAAGGGTTCTGAACTGCAAAAGCGAGTTCAGTTACTTACGTCAGAAGTGCATCTTCTGGTATCTATTCCACCGGGATGTCTACCGTTCAGAAATGAAAACGTGTTGCTCACACAGCACTATTTAAAGCCAAAACCGCACTTACACCAGTACATCGGCCGTTTTGTGTGGTGCAACAGGCCTTATATACTGAAAAACAAAGCACCTTTGAATATAGAAGATGTTTATCAAGCCTGGATTGATGACACTCATCTCTGCCCAGAACGTGCAGTATTGCACAGCGAAGAGTTTTAAGGGCTTTCCCTATGGAACTACGGGGAGAAGAGGGCATAGATGGTTTATTGACAGAGCTTTGGACTACTTAATTCTCATTGTCTACAGTGTGTGTCAATCGCTTGGAGAAAGTAAGTACATAATACACCAAGTTTTAGTGCTTTCTATACATTTAAAAGTAAAGGTTCCATGTCGTCAGGTTCCATGTCAATTGTGGACGTACTTTCAATAGTGTGTACAGAGTTATTGTCATTTTGCTCCTCTGGATCGCTGCTGCTCAGTACAACGGTAGATACCAAGGGTTCTGGTTCTACTAGCAGCTGATGGTTGCTAGGGGGTATGAATTCCGCCGGTGCTGAGTTAACTGCACCTTCATGTTCTGAAGTATCGGGAAAGTGGTTGGTGCAGACTACTTCGTTGCAATCGCACCCTATGCACTTTCTTGCCTTTCTCACACATGAACATCGACGAGTAGAACAGTCTCCCTTGCATTTGCAGGAGGACATCACTTGTCTTATTAGACCTTCAATTTGTCTGAGGTGTTCGTTTGCTTAGAGCAGTATTGAGCCATCTTCATGATAGCCATTCTCATGTGCACAGCCCCCTATTGTTTCATGTGAAGCATCCATGCAGTGTGCCCTTCCCCAATACTTGTATACAACGAAAAATGACCTCTTTATCTGGATTTCTAGGTGTTGTACGTGAGGTACTAGCTCATTAATGCTTTTTGCATTATCAGAAACGAAGTTACGTACGTCAATCTTCCATAGACGTGACCCGACTTCATGTGTTGAAGTGAAGATGCTCTTCTTAAAGGCTGAGAATTCTTTCTGTTCTAGAAGTCCCTTCTGTAGTTGGTAAGTTGCTTCAGTGAGAAATTGTCTCGTATGCGTTTAAGAAAGCAGTCGTTCTTTGCCATGCTTGAATAGATACAATATACATATGAGAGTTTCAAATGTTTCAATAGTTGTCTCGTTGATGCCAGTCTCTGGTGGCTCTAGATTAAGCAGATGTTTCCTGAATATGGCCAACACAAGCACGAAGACTTCATGACTCATGCCAAAGAAAGAGGATGTAAAATCACAGCCAGCCATACAGTACAGTATAGCTACAGTCTTACCACTGCTTTGTATAGAACATAAAGCGGAGAGTGCACCATCAACACTAAGAAAAGTGTCGTTCAAAACATGAACGATTCCTTGTGAGTGCATAACTTCAGAGCTCAGTAGAATTATGAACGCGTCCGTATCGTCTGATAGTATTAAAGACCCTGAAATCAGACTTGTGCTTCGTATATCCCTTGGTACTCTTTTCACGTGGTCTGTTCTTCTATTGGGTTCCATTACACGAAACTGCCTCCTAAACTCCTGGAATGGTCCGGCAATGTAAGAAGTGTACGTAGCTACAAATCTAGTCTCAAACTCACCATGTTTCATTTCATGTTGACCGATGTATGCACCTCCTCTCGTCTCGAAAACAAGGCAACGATCGCGATGAATCTGAAACAAGTTACTATCACTATTGCCATTCTCCTTCTCTCTCTTGAGGACAATACATCCTTGAGTTAACATGGATTCAGCATCGTTACTGTCCCTATGCGGTCTTAAATCTTTCGGAGTACAGTTTGTAAATTCTGTTAGTACTGCAAACATACCTCCATGGAAGAGTATGCAACAGTTATGCTGTAAATGTTTCAGCAACTCAAAAGATGCTACCGCTGCACAATGAAAATGCCGAGATGCAAGCTCGTCTTTTTCATCTCGGTTGTTGAGGAGGGAGCTCCACGGGACAGTAAGTTCATCGTCGAACTGTAGCCGCCTACAAGTGTTTTCCTGATCCACTTCACTCTCTTGGAGAGTACCTCTGGACCTGTTTTCGTCCCGCCGAGTTTGCTCTGATTTTTCATTCACTATAACCTTGCTTGGGTCATCAATATGAAGGTGAACCTGTCGTACGTGTTTGAAGCTGCACCTGTCAAGTATGGTCTCATAATTGATATCATCTTACCAATGACAACACTTTGCAGGGACGTACCCCCGCCGGCATTGTCCCCTCTGAAGTGGAGAGAATTCATAACGTCTAGTTGAACAGAGTAGTAAGGTGTTAGCGACGAACCAAACATACTTCGCGACACTGGAGAGCTCGTACCACTGTCGAAGGATATTTTGTTAAAAGAGTACAGAACGTCTCTGTTGTTCCTTCTTGTATACTTTAGGAACCTTGATTTGACTGAATGGTTAAACTGGCCGTCCAGGTCCACGAAACAGTCCAGCAAAAGTTGAAACAAGGTTTCTTCGATCATGAAGGGCGTCCCATCGCGCCATAACTTCCTTTAAGTACTTCCTGTTCTCGGACTTTATCGCCTTTCTTTCCTCTGCGTACGGCGCGCCCTTAGCTCTCGCCACCTTTCTCCTTCTTTCAACCATAACAGTAATGAACGAATGTTTGCCCTTAAGTCTTTTTATGACACTCGGTCCATCTGTGACGCTGGCAGTCAGAGTGACATCACCTCCTGCGCCAGTAATTGTGACCACACCAGCATTCTTTGACATACACTTAGATGCTCTCGTAACTGCACGTGACCTAGTCTACTTTTTGAAACGTTTTCCTGAAAAGTGGTTGACCACATCCTCTTCAGACTGTCCACCGAACACATCAGGAAATATTACAGAAGAGTGCAGCTTGTAGTCATCCTTCCCAGCTCTGCGACCTGCAGCAACCTGTTTTGGTCCTCAACTATATTCATTCGTTGGGAAGGGCTGGAAAAAACGTTGGTGAGCCACTCAGAACCGCAATGTGCGATGTTGAGAAAGCCTTTCTCTCTCATTACGTGCAACATTCTGGACACAGTTCTCCACTGAACAGCGTTTCGGTCAAAATGTGACAGGGGCCCTCCCTGCTCCCCTCCATCGTCCAGTATCCTCTTATGACCGAAAGCCCTTGACGCACCAGTGCAATATCTAGACAATGCTCTAAACATAGATACCTGCTGCAGCCATGCCGATGCATTCTGCAGATGACCTAGAAAGTTGACGCTCAGGCTTTTCAAATGTCGAACCGCCTGCATTTCAAGAGACTCATCCATGTGCACGTAAGTCTATCCCCGTCTGTCTATGGCATCTTTTCCTCTTTCTGTAAAACTTAAAAGCTTGACAACAGAACGGCCTGGCTTCTCATACAGTTCATCCACCACGTATGTTGGTAGAATACCTTGGAAAAGGCATAGTATAGACTCAACTCCTGATATTTTAAATGGGTCGTTGAGTGCAGGATGGGAATATGCTTGAAGCAAAAGATATCTGTGACGTTACTATGACCAGTTCTAGACAGCACATGGAATCCAATGGTGGGTAGTAAGCATGAAAATATAACAGTGTTCACAAAGTGCTGCCCATTGCATCCACGGCCAAATGCTTTCACTGCCAAATCCCTGATCCTTCTCCCACAGTTTATCGTATCCGCAGTAACAACCTCAGTTGTTTCTTTGTACAATTGACCGAACGGCTTTTCGTTTGTGTGCTGCGATGTTGCAGTACTAACACGTGCCCCCAGAGGTTCTTAAAATACCCCGTCGGCGGAGAGTTTTTTCTCAGAAGCGTTCTTATGCATGCTTGCCACTTGTCTGGCGAGCTCATAATTTTCAAATAGAAGCATATCAGTGATGTGAATAATCATGGCACATGCAAAGTTGAACAATACAGCACGGTTGTTACGTGCATGGGAGTGAGTAAGGATATTTGAGACCTGGCCTTTAGAGAGACCAGCACATGCAGCAATCTCATCTAACCCAAGACTGTCAGGCATTTCCTTGCATATAGAGTACATGGCTTGCTTTTCCGCATGGAAGAGTCCTGGGAAAGGAACTAGCCACTCATGTACTCTATAAACATCATCTATTATTCCAGGACTTCTGTTGGATGTCGTATTGCCATGCCGTTTTCTGTAAGATTCCATCCAAATCTCTACAAACATCTTGTACGATGGCTGGTCCTCTCCCACAACCACATGTCTAGGGCACCCTGGATGGCCAGGCCTTATTTGTTTCTCATTTATCTTTAAAAAGCTTCGAACTATGAGCTTGTCTGCAGCACTGTCTCGACTTATCTCGACGTAAACAACTTTCTGGTCGTATAAAGACTCATCTGTAGCAGCCTTGCCGCCGTGCTGCTCAAAAGCTGAAAGAAGTAAAGTCCTGAAGTTCAGCGGTGCTTCAGTGCAGCCATGCTGAAACTCAGTCCGAACAGAAGTGTTGTACTCACTACCAAGACCCTCTCTTCCACCGACAAGACGGTTTCGGTAACCTGAGCACAGCCCGAAGACAATTGCACTAAACTCTGAAATAATTGCATGGCTTTCCGGTGGCAATAGCTTGTCTACAAAAGAGCCCCTATCGCTAAGGAGGCTCGAAGTTTTCCAGCCACCAGGTTCAGCTTTAAACCTTTTCCTATGGGGTTCTATATTCTCCAAAGGCTTCCACTTTTTTGTGATTCCTTGCAGTAGAGAGCCATTTACCTTCGGCATTGGCTTTCCATCAACCTTGACAGCATGCAGTGGTGTAGTGTCCCAGTTATCGAACTGGAGAAGGGGCAGTGCTTTTGTGTCCACAAAAGTACTGTCCCAGGGACCATTCCTCTCCCTCTCGGCAATAAGATTCTGCCTATATCGTTCTGTTGTAGTATGAGAGAGAAAAAGGCCCAGAGAATTCAAGACGCTCACGAATGAGGGGCTAACCTCACAAATACCTGCAATTGAAATGCACGTCGTCAGGGGTCCTGACAGTCCGTTTGTGCGACTTAAAACTGTCTGCTCTATTGACTTCAGTGCACGAACACATAGGACAAGATCTGCATGTGGATACTCAGAACCATGGCTTAGAGCTTCCTCTATAGA
This sequence comes from Chondrus crispus, assembly GCF_000350225.1. NCBI lineage: Eukaryota > Rhodophyta > Florideophyceae > Gigartinales > Gigartinaceae > Chondrus > Chondrus crispus. The sequence continues at coordinate 726,050 of NW_005178809.1, forward strand.
TGGCTGTGGCATGAACGCAGGGTTATTAGATAGAGAAACACATCCCTCACACTTTGACGACTAGCTCTTGCAGATACTGACCACGATACAATACGGCGGTCAGAAGCCATGGTGTACACAACGTCTGTCCACAGCTCCTTAGGCAAAACTGATATCTCATCTGTCAACGACCAGTTACCTCCCCAGTACTTTTGCTTGCTGTCTTGAGAGTGTTTGGCAATAGTATCAAGATATGATCTAATGTTGGAAGGGATAGGTCTAGTCCATGTAAGACCCTTTGCAGTTGTCTTCACACTGGCAGATAGCATTTGCTCAATTTGCAAAGCAACTACCTAAAACCTTGAACGATACCCTAGCTTCTTTAAAATTACCCCCATACCAGCAAGAGAAGGTTCTATACGCTTCTGTAATGTGCGATCATCAACACTTGCTAGCTAAGAGTGTGTATCACTCTTGCTAAAGCCACAAAGAGCTTTTCGGGCATGGAAAACATCAGAGAACGGTAGCATTCGGACTGTACCACAGTCATTTTCAATGTTCACACAGGAGAGCCGCAGAGTTTTGGCGATCGTTCTAATCTCCTCTGCTATAGACGACTCTTGCAACCGCAGGTAGTGGGGTGAGGTCTCTGGTTCAACGGAGAACAGAACGCATTTCACAAGCCAGCTTTCGATAATGCTCTTTAGACTGTGTGTAGAAAATATAGGTCTGTCTCCTCTCTTCCCTTCCGTGACGACATACAGACATGAGCGACAACATCGCCTTCCCATTACCTGTCTTGCACCAAGCGACCCCCCTGAATGGCTGTACACGCTGTCATCTAGTTGGGATAGTAGTTCGACGTTATTTGAGGTTTCTAAATCAATCTCGGATACCTCCCAAAGTCTTCCTATAGCCTTCTGGTCATCTATAGGACATCTTCGTCTGTAAAAGATGCACTTTGATGTTCCGGCCTGGGAGAGCTCGAAACGCCTTGCCTTTAGCTTAGAAAGACGTATGTGATTAATGTGGTTGTAGCAATGATAAAAATTGCCTGGATGCTGAACTATGTCCTCAGCAGTTTCTCTGCTACACTTCGATAATCGACAGAGCTCATTGATGAATTCTGTCTGGACTTTTACACTGCACAGCTGAATGTTGAATAGTTTCCAGTCCCGAGAAGGGTTTCGCACGTTCTCTGCATCTTCTATTCCAGCTCTACTACATATCTCACACGTCTGGCGCTCAGCCCTATCCATTTTCGGAAGATTCCGGGTCTTCCAGGCAGCTAAAAACTTTCTTGATATTCTGGGGTACTTTCTAGACGCACATATCATATTCCAGCCAGAGTTCTTATCTCGGCAATAGCTGCAAAGGTAAACAGTAGTCTTGGAGTCCTGTGGAAGTGTCAGAAAGGGGTTTGGGATGACCCCGGTATCCACACTGGACCTGTTCGAGAATTGAGAGACAGTTAGATGCACAGGGAGACTAGGAGTGCGCTCATTGCGCACATTACAGGCGAAACAGGACCGTTCCGTACCCTCTGCTCCCATGAACGGATCCGGAGAAACCCTACCCTCAGAGTTCATACCTTGGTGTTTTCAAGAACTGAAAATTGTGATGGGAAGCTAACGCTGCATGTATTTCAATGAAGGGGGTGACTTTGTGAGTCGTGAAGAGGAACATAGGAGGAGAGCAATCTGAAGAGTCGCCGTCGCGAGTGTGGCGAAATATGCCTTTATAGCGTCGGCGGAGTCGATTTTCGATGACTTGTGTCCAGCTCATCGACACAAAAATTTATCGTAACTCTCAAAATGCGGAATGAAATTGCCAGATCACTGACTGAGTCCTAGATCTGGAAGGGCAAAGGTTTCAAAGGAGGTAATGATGACACGGCAAAGATAGTAGATCCTGCTTTCTGGGTTTCCCACATGTGCAACCCTGGGTTGCACAAGCAGCGCGTTGATTATCATTTCGAAATGTACGAATATTTGAATGGGGTTTAAATCTTTTAGAATTGCAAAGAGCATTACAGGAAGTTGGAGCACAAGATTAATTTTAAGTCGATTGTTTATTTCTTTAATGAGCATGACCATTTTTTAGGAAACGTAATATAAACAACCAACCACAAAGGAGCAGGCACCATTTATTGACGTGATTGCGTGATTGCGTGATTGCCAATCACGATGAATGGAATGGCCCTCATTGAGGCAGCACGAGACGTGGGAAATTGTTGCTACTCCAGAGGGGGTGAGGCCTTTGTCAACAAGATTTGTGTTTATCCGCAAGTACGACGAGAGCAGAAGAGTGATTAGCCACGAAGCAAGACTTGTAGTTCGAGGTTTCCTTCAAGGGAACGTAGATCAAACTTTCTCACCAGTGGTAGACTTTATGACTATTCGCACTTGTCTTGCTGTTGCAGTCAAGAGGGGGTACATTATCGAGCAAATGGATATCAAGACTGCTTTCCTCCATGGCGAGATTGACAGCGATGTGTACGTGAAATGTCCCGAAGGGCTTTCGCTGCGTAAGAAAGGTCAAGCCCTCAAGCTTCGAAGGGGGCTCTACGGGCTTAAGTAGGTACCAAGACGTTTGCATAAAAAGTGGGAGTCGGTCATGAAGGCGATGGGTTTTGAGACATTGCTATCTGATGATTGCGTCTACCGTCGTGGAAGTGTTTGGTGTAGTATAATCACCCCCAACGACGAGGGGGTGAGTACTGACAGTTCGGAAAGACCCCGATCGGCGGGAAGACAGAAGCACGGCCCACCCACGGTACCGAGCACGGGCTCGAGGTAGCGGTGGTAGAGCGGGATCGGGGAGGACGCGCGCACGCGCGAGCGGTTCTACGCCTCGACGCCCAGGAGCGGTACTGGGTGACGATCCAGTACCGACGGGCGGAGGCGGAGCCGGCTCGTGGGCGTGCTACGCGCGTCCTCAACCCGCGCGCGGTGCGACTCCTAGGTAAAACGGACGGAAGTACCTAAAAGTAAGCGGGCGGACCAAGGTGGAGGATCCTTGACAAGTCCGTGCTTGTCGTCCTCCACCGCCGGCGGTCCGCTCATATTTAATGTAAAGAGTCACCTATCATAACATTACAGTTGTGCAGGTCGGCCTGCACTGTAGTGCTGTCAGCCGTCGGGGCTGGCAGCACACGTGTCGTACACGTGTGTGCGCGCGCCCCCGTACACGTGGGGTACACGTGTGTGCGCGCACTGAGGTACTGTAGAGCTCGGGCTCTACAGTTACAAATCTAATCTAAATCTAATTCCGGGAGGGAGATATGCTACATTTGGTTGTTGTTGTATGTAGATGACATCATACTTCTTAGTCTGAGAATGAATGACACTCGAAGTGTGAAGCAGGAGCTCACGAGACATCTGGATGTTAAAGATTTGGGTTCACTCAGGTCGTGTTTGGGTGTTCTATTTGGACGAGACTCTGAGGGCGCGTGGTTGTCGCAGCAACACTACATCACACAAGTGCTACATCGGTTTGGTATGTTAAACTGCAAGCCTGTTGCGACTCCTATGTGTTCGGGAGCGCTCAAGGATATCTCTGAAGGTGGAGGGGTACATGAGGACTGTGCAACTTATCAAGAATTACTGGGATGCTTGCTATTCCTTTCCACCCGCACTCGCCCGGACATTGCTTCTGCCGTATCAATCCTTTGTCGGTACTCGTCTGCTCCGACGGAAATACCCTGGACTTGTCTCAAGAGTATTCTTCGATATCTTCAAGGGACGAAGCGTCATGCACTACGCTTACATTCAGGAAATCAAGAGAACTTGGTTGCATTTTGTGACGCGGACTGGGCTGGGGACCGCATTGACAGACGCTCAACGACAGGTGTCTTGTTTCAATTTGGTCAGAGTACAGTTGCTTGGAAGGCGCTCAAGCAAACTTCCGTGGCCCTCTCCACGACCGAGGCCGAGTTCCTGTCTTTGAGTGAAGGAACCAAGATGGTGCTTTGGTGGTGCAGCTTGCTTCGAGAGATGGAATGTACTCAGAATGGAAGTACAATTGTCAATGAGGACAATCAGGGTGCGGTAGTGTGGGCGACTGAGGGAATACGTCACGCGAAGCACATCTCAATCCGGGAGAACTTTGTCAGAGAGAACTTCCAAGACGGTATCATTCACCTGTCTTACTGCAACACCGCCGACATGACGGCGGATATCTTTACGAAGCCGCTTATTTGTATCACATTGGAGAAGCATAGAGAGCAACTCGGAGTAGTACAAGTGACAGCTCGAGGCGCAAGAGGGGGTGTTGATGTGTAATGCGCGCGCGCTCGCTGCTATACGTTGCGCTATCGTACATGAGGGGCTGAATTGTGTGTCGTAAGACCATACTGATGTGCCATATCGTGCTAGCCCCTGAATTGGTGCTTTTGAGCGGAGTGATGTGTCCGCTAAGTGACTTAATATCTAGTATTTTGATGTTGTCCTTCTTTCGTACTGTGTGTATGTGTTTCAGGATCTGCGTCTACCATGTTGTCGTCCTGCACACTGATTTGTACTTTGGATTTCGGTAGGTTTACCATTGTACTCTTTGTCTACATAAGTTCTACCTTGATCGACTCAACTAAAGTCCGGTCTACGGTGTGACCCCCCATCGACGAACTTCTCCCGACTCACTTCCATTCATTCACGCCCTGCAAAGCGGAGGCATGGAAATGATGAAGCACCCCATGCTTTACATACAAGATCCGCCCACAATCAAGAAAACGACATTATCGCAGCACCCTCAAGAGTCAGGATTCATCGCAGCGGTATTCTGGAGATCGCCCGATTGCAGGCAAAAGCATCACTACTCATATGCTAAAGGTTATAGAAGCTCAACTCTTCCGTCATTAGTGAACTGTGTGACAAACATACAACAATCCCGAAATCCCCTCTGCTGTGAACAAGGCAACAACCTTAAAGTTAGAGACATGGAAAAAGATCTCAGTGTATCTATTCTCGAGCAGTGGTGCAAACCTGCAGGTCTCTGTTATAATCCTAGAGCAGGCTCCATGTCCATGGGCTTGGCATGTTTGGACTTAGGTGTCCAATACATTGCGCTAGAACAAGACTCCGAAATTTTCAGAGCGGCGAAAAGGAGGTTAGTCGCATCCGTTCAAGAGCAAGTCTTCAAGCGAAGAAAACTGGAGCGAAGTAGTCGGGAAGGAATAAAGGAAACGGAAAAAGAAAACGAGAAAGAAGGAATGGTGCCCATGGATTCAACATGGAGATTACTCACTAATGAATGGATAGCGCTGTCTCTAAACAGTCAGGTGCGCTCTTGTGCTCACTATAATATTTGTGCGAGATAATATGTATGCAGGCACTTGGCCATCAGATGCGTCAGTTGCATGCGAGTGAAGAGTAGGTAGTTGTATTGGTGAACGGTGTGAATCAACGGTGTGTTCAGAAGAGTTGCCGACTGGCTCAAGGCGGGGGGCGAATCTCAATGTTCAGAGGCGATTGGTACAGGTGCACAGGTCCACACGTGTGAGAAAAGTGATGGCAAACGAGGCCTACCTTTTCTTCAATTTTACCACACATTTCAAAATTTCCATAAATTTGAGTTTCCATCCACTCATTCACGAAGTACAAACTTTTTTGGGCTGCCGTTCCCCTTCTCCTTCGTGCTAAGCAGAGGCCTGCGAAGTCTCTGCCATCCGACAACGTCCGTCCATCTTCCTTTACGGAACGTCGGCGTCATCACTCGATCCAATGAAGAACGCCATCTCTGCAAGGGGCATCAGTAAATATGTGAGAGATCACCACTGGGCAAAAAGGAAAGTGTCCTGGGCAGCACAGGTAAAACAAGCGGCCCCCAGTGGCAGACCGCCCACGACAGGCTGTCCGATCACATCCAGCAGCGAGACGAATAAGTAGGAGCGAGACTTGAGGCTACGAAGTGAAGAGGGCGAGAAAGAGTAGCGTGATGCAGGACAATGTATTTGAGGTGTCGGTGATGGTGGTATTGTACTGTAAGGATGTTGAGATGGGGTCGGTTGCTGGAGATGAAAGCGGGTGGTTTAGTCGAGAGAAGAGCACGAGGGGAGGGGGGCGACGGCATTCATCGACGTCATGGGTGAGATGAGATTTGATGTTGGAGAGTGTAGGTTTCAGTGATATGTAGGGTGCGCGGGGTAATGGACATGGTTATGAGTAAAGCAGATAAAGAGGTTGGTTTTTGTTTGTTCAAGTTTGGAAGGAGGGAATCAAAGAGGTGTGGCGTGTACCACTGCACTCCCCTGGGGCTCCGTGCGGTGTAGCAATGCACGCTCCGTTTCCAGTGCGGTGACACGAACGATACGTCGGTATCCGTGAAGGAGGCGGGGAACGATCGGTTACTAAAAAGAGGGTCGCTGATCTCTGGCACTCGTGTGCTTGGTGTACACGTGCTGTGTGCACACCTGCCTCCTCGCAAGAATACATTTTACGATACGATTGTAGATATATATTATCGTTGTCCGCAAAGTAAAGGCGTGGTTTTGGATGCAGAAGCCAAAACTAGTGGGTCGCAAAGTAAAGTATAAAACTGGAAATCCGAGGACGAGTTTTTCACAAGCCGTACGTAGCAGGCCTTTTCCATGTCATCATCAACCGGGAAGGTGGTACAGTACAAGCCATCCTCGGGTGACTTTTTGTACAGCTGCAACCAGTACACGGTCGGTGACGGAGTTTCTTTGTGTGCATTAGGGGCAGACGAGGAGTCGATATTTGCGTTTGAAAGGGGTTGGCGGGGTGTGTGTGACGTTGTGTGAAGAGCGTGGATGGTTGGAAGAATGGTGGTGGTGTTGTGCGGTTGGAGGTCGAAGTGCGCTACAGTACAGAGGGTGTCAAAACTGACGCAAAACTCACATGCAGCGTGTTTCGGGGGTGGTGTGAGTTTTGTAAAAGGCGTTGTTGGAAACGATTTCTGCCAGAAATTATGATCAAATTCGTAAAAACACGTGTTTTCCGACTTTGCGGACAACGTTAATGAAAAGAAAGTTTCTCGAGGTTTCTCTTACCCCTTTTCTGGTGGAATTTTTCGTACGTTCCCGAACGCTTTCCGGTACTGTAGAGGCATACAGTGTCTGGAGCTCCGCAGGTCGTAAGCGTAGCGTATTCAGCGTATTCAATTCAATGTACTGTAGCGCTCCCAAGAAAAAGGGCTTATTAAAATGGGGTACGTAAGGAAAATTCCAATATAGTAATACAATAAAACAGTCTCGCTCTAGTGTCTAGCCGACAATTTTCCTCATTTGAGATTGAGGTTCAACTTATTTTATTATTTTTATGAGGTCAAATGGCCTCATTTGAGGTCACTTGTCGGCTAGACACTAGCTGCCACCCTCCGCCTGCCATTCAGCGTCCGCTCCCCTACGGGCCGCGTGGCGGGGCGGAAGCCTTGTTGCCGGCAACGCTGGCACCAGCCTCCAGCCGGTGCCCATGCGCCCGCTGCCACAGTACAAAAGCGGACGAGTTGCGGCCCAGCCAGGGGGGAACGTTTCAAGGAGTTGGTTACAGGCCATGTGTGTCATGCCCACTGCGCACGGGGGGCCGGGCGGGGTCGCCAGCCCGGCTTCTCCGCCCGGACGCACGAATGACAGACTGCAAGTCGCATCAAGCGAGCGTCACAACGCGGCGCCCATTTTCAAATCCGCAGGGGCCCGCGCCATCACGAGATCCGGCGGCGACAACCCCCGCGTGGCGCGCGCGCCCCCCGCCCTCCCCCCGCGCTCCACGCCCGCCCCCGAGTGGAGCGCGCCGCCGAACGGCTCGCCTGATTCGTGACACCGCCCCGCGCCCACCGCAGCCACCGCAGCCACCGCAGACCCCTCCGGCCCCCGCGCCCTACGCCCCCCCACCCAGCCCCTCGCGTGCTGACGTGTACGCGCGGCGCGCTGCTTGCCGCCGCTGTA
>NW_005178809.1:734223-737035 GCF_000350225.1 Chondrus crispus
CGCGGCTTATGCCGCTGGCCTTGCGGTCGCCGCTGGAGCGCCGCGTCGCCGACTAGCTGCACTCGTTCACGTTCCGCACCAGCCTGTTCCGCGCGCGGCGCCCGGAGAAGCCGCAGCTGCCGGCGGGCGATGCCGACGCGCCGCGCCGCGACGCCCCGGCCTACTCGGTCCGCTTCCACCCCGACCACCTCCGCGTCATGGCCGGCGACGTGTACGGCATGCGCGACGAGGTCATGGCCCGCGACGAGCGCTACCGCCCCAGCCCTAACGGCGTGACCTGGGTCACCACGTACCAGCTCGACGGCGCCCCCCTGCTGGGCAGGGACGAAGGCGAGGTCGCGCGCGTGTTGGACGGCAGGAGGGACGCGCAGGTGCGCGACCCGGCCGTCGAGTGGATCGACTTTGTCCCGGAGGACGCCGCCACGCCGCAGCCGGAGGAGACGCTGCTCACGGACTACTTCCCCCACTTCCACGCCGCCGAGCTCGAGGAACACCTGCCGTGGAAGGTCCGCGACGCACAGGGCGACAACAGCACGGCGTATGTGTCCTCGTTCACCTGCTTCGAGGCCGTGCTGCACATCTACCTGTACCAGGAGATGCTCATGGGCGGCGGCGTGGGGAACATCGACCACCGCTTTCCCAAGGACAAGAAGGCGCGCATCGCCGTCATCGGCGCCGGGCCGTCGGGCATCCTGTTCGCGTCGCAGCACCTAGTGAAGAACGGGTACGACAACTTTGTGATCCTCGAGGCGTCGGACCGGTTTGGCGGCAAAACGCGGACCGTCCACCGCGAGGCGCCCGCCGAGCCCGGCAGGAACGTGCCGTGCGAGCTCGGTACGTGCTACCTGTCGCTGGGCTACGAGCCCATGTTCCACCTGTTCGAGCAGTACGACGCCGGGCAGGTGGTGGCGCTGGACAAGGACACCAACCAGTTCAGGTCCATCATCGACCTGGACGTGGCCAAGACGCAGGAGGAACGCGAGAATGGGGTCGAGTACGGCGACTGGACGCTGCGCAAGAACGGGAGGTTCAAGCTGTGGGAGCAGCTGGAGATGTACGTGGCCGGTATTCGGTACCTCGTGGTGCACTACGCCACCATGGGCATGACGATGAACGACTGCATGCCGGTGGAGCCGCCCACGGAGCTCAACGTGCTGGAGAACCTGCAGCGGCTGCTCAAGGAGGCGATCGAGCAGTCGGACGAGGCCGACGAGAAGGAGGTGCCTGCCAAGGACCTGCTGGGCGTGCTTAAGAAGGAGAAGCGCGAGGAGGACAGCACGCCGCTCAAGGCACGCGGGCTGTTCGACTTGATGGACGACTTTGGGCAGGACATGGATGATGTCAAGGCGATGGTGTCGGTGGACGGGCTGAAAAAGGCGTGCCGCAACGTGCTGAATACGACGTTTGGGCAGTTTCTGGACGACAACGACATGGACGAGCTGCGGTCGGTGTTCACATACGGGTACCAGGTGCAGGGCTACGGCACGCTCGACGTGATCCCGGCGTACTACGGGATGGTGTGGATGACGCCGGCCGTGCTGACCGGCAACATTCGGCAGCTGTTCAACGCGGACGAGGCGGCTTCGCAGAGGGGCACCGTGAATGTGGCCAGCAAGGGATGGCTCACCCTGTGGGAGAAGATGGTGGAGAGGGACTTGAAGGATAAGATCGTGTACAACGTGGCCATCAGCAGCGTGGACCGCGTGATGGACTAGTGGGGCGGCCCATTTTAGATAAGTATGGTCGCGCGAGATGCTTACTTGTACGTTTAGTTAGGGCCTTGCATTCTTTGACGGTAATGATGAACGCTAATGATGAACAACAACAAGCTCGAGTGCAAGTTAGGTAAGGTAAGGAATCAATAATGAATCAATGATAAAGAAACGCGTTTCTTTATGATACGATGCGTATCGAACACTCTTTTTGAGCTCTCAGAGCGTCTCCACCGGTGTCGCCCAAATCAGATCAGATAGGGTCCATATTATTTTGGAATGGAACGTCGCTCCGGCGGCACCTTTCCCCATGTCGTATCTTACACGTGTACATAGCTCCACCGGTACTACAGTTTCGCATCATGTTGGCGGCAAGCCAATTGTTTGTGGGAAATGAGGATCCAGATGCAGATCATGTCAGGAGAATCGCGACTCAGATTATTGCTTTGGATTGGACATGCCAGTTGGAGCGGTTCATATTGATATGGATCCAAATAACCCGTTACTGTACAGGACCAAAATCCTGTGCTCCAAATTCTCGGGGTCCAATCCAAGTCCAAAACATGGATCGCAACTTCTACCGGTACTTAACACCGCCGTCGCTCTCCTCCCACAGTAAACACGACCAAGGTCTTGAGTCTCTCCTATGATACAATGCCGGTGTGGTGCCATCACTCTCAAAATTTTGTCCAAAATTTTGTCCAAATATTGAATTGGGACCTTATCATCAGCATTGGTGGAGACGCTCTGATACTGTACCTGTATGACGGCCACGCATCGTCATATCTGCCTGCGCCTGTTTCCAATCCACACTCTCCCTGTGTGAACAGGAGACCGATGACTCCTCGTTTACTCGTCCTCGCTCGTTGGTTATAAGTCTGTTCCCTGCGGGACAGACTGTCCTGTGTCCCGCACTCGCGCCAAAACCCGTCACGCAAGCCCGCCGCGCCCGTCACACCGCCGCGAGCGAGACAGCCACGCCGCCGTCCTCCTCCACCACCTTGACGACACCGACGACGTCCCTCGGGCACCCGTCGTCCCGCCGCCCCGGCACGACGGCCACCCGCAGCTCGCGCCGCGCGCGCTCGCCCCTGACGCGT
>NW_005178809.1:737637-743328 GCF_000350225.1 Chondrus crispus
AAAGAGGAAGCACTGAAGAGAAGGAAAGGCGGGAATAGAAACAGGAGCTCGACCGTAAAAGAGGAAGTAACCGAGGGCCGTTTTGTATGCAGCCTGCTCGACGATGGGAAAAGGGATGCTTATGAAGAGGGGGAATGCAAAGAGACGACAGATACGCAGAGGATTCACCTTTTATTAATCCTGAAGGGGAACGGAGGTAAAGATGGACATGAGAGGTCCGCCGCAGATGGCACATCAAGGGAGCGGACGGGGAGGGGGTGCGGCGAGGGGAGACAGCGGGGTGCGGAGGGGGCGGCGACGCCCTTTCGGATGCAGTGCGGCATCGAGCGCGCGAGGGAAGGGTGGAAAGGGGGGAGGACGAGGGTGAGATACGGTGTGGCGGCGCGTGGCTCGCAGTGAGGCGAAAGGAGCAAGGCGGTGAGTAGTGGTCGGGCGGGTTGCTCCGCGTTTGCACTGCGGACGAAGACTGATGCGGCAAGGTTTGCAAGGACGAGGCGCCGAGCAAAGGTTGCACAACATTGTACATGGTACAGTACAGTGCTGTTATGACCACTCTTTGGGCACAATTGTTCCCCGCCGTTCCCCTCCTCCTTCGTGCCCCTCCTCCTTCGTGCCAAGCAGCGGCCTGCCAAGTCTCTGCCATCCGACAACGTCCTTCCCTCTCCCTTTACGGAACGTCGGCTTCGGCACTCAGGGACAGGACTACTCCCCAATCTAATGAAGAACAGCTTCTCTGCAAGGGGGCATCGGTAAATATGTGAGAAATCACCACTGGGCAAAAGGGAAAGTGTCCTGGCCGGCACAGGTAAAACAAGCGGCCCCCAGTGACAGACCCATGACGATAGACTGTCCGATCTCAGGCAGCAGCGAGACGGATAAGTTTAGGGCCGGGAGTAGAGACTACCACGTAAAGAGGCTCTATGAGTTATTAGTCGATTCAACAATGGCCGAAGCAACTCTGCTGGAACACGTGTTACACGTTTCTGCAGAAAACTATCCTCGCTGTATCCTCGTTGTTACTGTAATTCACAAAAGGGTGCAAGTCATACTCCTTCCACGCCCTCCTTCCCGCCAAATTTACGGCTTTCATTGCAATACTGTTGAGGAATGACTTAGAAACACGTGGAGACGTGGACAACGGGTCCATGAACCGGAACTGAAGGACACGCGTGCTCCTGTAGGGAAGCGAAAGCGCGGGGGATCCAGTTCCCGAAGGGAAACGAAGACGGCACCGGATGGCAGGAGTCGGGGCGAGGGGAGCGCGGGGCTGTCGGTAAGGGAAGCGAAAGGAAAGGCAGCGAGGGAGTAGTCATTTTTGTGGGGCAAGAGAGGGAGAGAGACGACGAAGGGAGTAGGCAAGGGGGGGTCAGAGACAGCCGAGCCCCCTCGGGGAAGTAGTACGTAATAGCCAACCCTCGGAGATAGACAAGAGGGGGGGCAGACGCAGCAATAAAGGAAATTGAGGGAGGATTCCCATTCAACAGGTTGCTCGGTGCCAGACGGTTGAGATAATCGCAACAATACTGTAATACCGATGGACAAGCCCCCGGAGTCCGGCACTGTATCATATGCCTCTCTGCAATTCTGTGGAGCTCTCGTTGCTGGCGTACAAGTCTTGTTTGTGCGTCGCGAGAGCAGCCTTACTAAAAGTGGGCGACTCCGAAAAACACAAACACAATCTCAAGATGTGCCAACACCGCAGCAACAATCCGCACAACCCCCCCTCTCCTTTGACGAATGTAGGAAATCGCTCCAAAATTGTGCGTCGCGAGAGCAGCCTTACTAAAAGTGGGCGACTCCGGAAAACACAAACACAATCTCAAGATGTGCCAACACCGCAGCAACAATCCGCACAACCGCCCCTCTCCTTTGACGAATGTAGGAAATCGCTCCAAAATTCATTTTCAAGCAGGCACTTTCCCTAAAATAGCTGTAGCCCACTGAATGTAGTGCATTTATTCGCAACGCCAAGAGTGGAAGCAAACCTTTCCCGCGCCCTCTGCGAGACAACCAAGAACGAAAAACATCGCCTACCAACGACTGACAACGACAAGAGAACGAGAGATTCGGAGAGTAGTAGATATAGACAAGAGCAAGCGCTGCTTTGCCACCGCCGCCTATTCAAATCCGAACAACATCCCCTAATCCCAAACACCATGGCTGATCCGTACAGTATCTTGGGCCTCACCGGCCCGGCCGAACAAGTCGTTCGCCTCATCGCAAGTCTCATCGAACGACACAAAGCCTACAAGGAAAACAAAACGCTCTCTACGGAAATGCTCACCGCGTACACCACCTTGCACGCAGACATCACGGAGCTGAAAAACATGCCGATCCATGGAACGTCATCGCACACGGGCTTGCTCCAACGTGAAATCGAGGACATCTCAAGCTTCATATTGAAGTCCCTCGCCGAGCTGCAGAAAGAGTTGGACGACCCAAAAGCGAGACTCGGTGCGTACGCCTCTGCAGTGGGAGATAGAGAAGTCTTAGAGAAGCGCAAGCGAGAAGCGGACCGCCTTCACCATCGTATTCTACAAGCGAGCACGGGTATCGATACTCGCGCGACTCGTGCGGCCGTGGAGTCGATCAGGCGAGGCACGGGTGATATGTTCAGGCCGTCGATAAGAGCCGAACGTAATCCTGCGTCGATATGTGTGAAGCTTGATTCTCAGGGGAGCGATGGATTACCAAATACGTGTGAGTCGCGTCTGAAAGCGGCTGTACTACAGAGAGATAGGAACGAGCATGTGGGTGCGACAGCAGTGGGACAGGGCGGAGTCGGGAAGACATGCGCCCTACGAGCGATTGCGCATGACGATAAGATTAAGGCGGAGTTTTCGGGAGGAGTGTACTTCATGTCGCTGGGAAAAGACGGAAACGTGGGACGGCTGATTGAAGAACTGTGTCTGATTGTGGAAGCGTCCGGTGGCAAGCAGACGGCTGGAGAAATGCGAGAGCAGAGCGAGTTTGAAAGGATTTTAGCGAAGGTACAAGCGTGGTTTTGTAGTTATGTGTGTCTGTTCATCATTGATGATGTGTGGGTGGTGAATGATATAGACGCGAATATCCTTCAAAAGTTGTCTGTTCTGACTGACACTGCGGGGGGCAGCGGGGGAAGGAGGAGCAGACTACTGTACTCGACGAGGGATAGGGAGCTGCGTCAGATTGGAGAGCGGGTTGCTTTCGAGCCGAGGGAGAAGGTAGGGAAAGAAGCAGTTGACATGCTTGTGCACGCGAGTGAGGCGAATCGAGAGGAATTGGATGATGCGAGTTGCAAAGAGGCCGTGGGTGAAATACTGGAAATATGTTGCGGATTGCCGCTTACCCTGAACGTGGCGGGAACGAGTGTGAGGTACATGAGGGAAAGATGGGAAGGAGAAGTGTCAGGAGCATGGGGGGCGTACGTTTCGAAGATGAAGAGGCGTAACACGATTCGTGGGGAGAGTCCGAAGGACGGATATTCGTCGTTGAATACGACATTGCATACGTCACTAGATATCCTGGAGTCCAATGCGGGGAGCAGTTGGGAGACGGTTGGTGAATTTTCGTTTCGAAAGATGCACCGGAGTCTGTGCGTTATGAAGAAGCAAGACCGGATACCTTTGAGTTTGGTTGGAGATTTGTGGGAGATGGACGAGGAGCGGACGGAATGGTGTGCAAAGGAGATGGAAAGGGTTGGATTAGTAGAGTTGCAGTATGAGAAGGGCTGTGGTGGGTTGCGGGTGCATGATCTGACGCACGATTTCGCGGTAGAAGAAGCGAATAAGAAGGAAGGTGTAGAAAAGTGGTGTAAGAAGATGGCGGATGTATGCAGGGCAGGAGGAGGGTTGTTTGCAATGAGTGAGGGCCGAGACGGAGAGGGCAAGAGTGCACGGGAGGAGTATGTTTTCGAGAACATATACCGTGTTCTGAGACAGGGTGGGTGTGTAGAGGAGCTGAAGAGGCTCTTTTTGAGTGCACGATGGGTGAAGACAGTGATACGGAGAGGCGGGGTTTGGCAATACGAGGAAGCTGTGAAGGGATTGAGTAGAGACTTGAAGCGGAAAAGAGGAAGCGGGGGTGTGACTAGGGGACGGGTCGATGAGGATGCAGTGGATACAATGGTTCTGATGACGCGGGCAGCGCGACTGAGTGTACCATTTTGTGGTGAAAGTAATGCCGGGATTTACTTTCAACTATATGGGCGAGTGATGCACAAGGCACGGGATTCAGGTTGTGTGCGAAAGATGCTGGAGGAAATTGAGAGATACGCACCACGGCCGTGGGTGCGGCCTGTGAGCGAGTTTTTAGCGCGAGCCGATGGAAGGATGGCGGAGCAGATTGTTTTGCCACATAACGGTTTTGGACGAATTCAAGTCGGCATGGATTCCAGTGGTGAAGTGTATGGATGTCTAGTGGAGAAGTCCGGGGCAGAAGTAACAGTTTTCGCGCAATCTGCTGAGAAGGAGACGAAGATGGTTCGATTAGAAGGCGAGTTCGAAACGGAGAGCCAGAGCCCATTGGACCTTGAAGCAAGCAGGCCCAAAATGTGTCGGCGTTTGAGGGCATATTTTGGGATGTGCATGGGAAGTGTAAGGTTCATGGTGACTGGAGAAAAACCGGGCGTGACAACAGCTACCTGCGCAACTTTCTGTGAGAGGAAGGGGTATGTTGTTGTGGGATATGAAGACGGGACGTTAAGGCTGTGGAGTACGTCGGAGAGGAAAGTATTGAGAAGTTTCTGCGGCCACAAGTCGAAAGTGTATTGCGTTGCGATGAGTGGGGACGGTAGACGTGTGGTATCTGGATCGCGGGACAAGAGCGTGCGGGTGTGGGATGTGGAGACAGGAGCACAAGTGGGGGAGGCGTTAGTTGGACACAAGGATAAGGTGTTAAGCGTTGCGATGAGTGGCGACGGAAGACGTGTGATATCTGGATCGCGGGACAAGACGGTGCGTGTGTGGGACGCGGAGACGGGAGCACAGGTCGGGGATGCGTTAGTTGGACACACGCGTGCGGTGTGTAGCGTTGCGATGAGTGAGGACGGAACATGTGCGGTATCTGGATCGGAGGACATGAGCGTGCGGGTGTGGGACGTAGAGACGGGAGCACAAGTTGGGGAAGCATTAGTTGGACACACGAGTGTGGTGTCAAGCGTTGAGATAAGTGGGGACGGAAGATGTATTGTATCTGGATCGTGGGACAAGAGCGTGCGGGTGTGGGACGTGGAGACGGGAGTACAAGTCGGGGACGCGTTAGTTGGACACACGAGAGAGGTGGAGAGCGTTGCGATGAGTAGGGACGGAAAACGTGTGGTATCTGGATCGTTCGACAAGAGCGTGCGTGTGTGGGACGTGGAGATGGGAGCACAAGTTGGGGAGGCGTTAGTTGGACACACGGGTTATGTGTTAAGCGTTGCGATTAGTGGGGACGGAAGACGTGTGGTATCTGGATCGGTTGACAAGAGCGTGCGGGTGTGGGACGTGGAGACGGGAGCACAGGTCGGGGATGCGTTAGTTGGACACACGGGTGCGGTGCGCAGCGCTGCGATGAGTGGGGACGGAAAACGTGTGGTATCTGGATCGTTTGACAAGAGCGTGCGTGTGTGGGACGTGGAGACGGGAACACAAGTCGGGGAGGCGATGTTTAGACACATGGGTCCGGTGGTTAGCGTTGCGATGAGTGGGGGATGGAAGACGTGTGGTATCT